>NW_027492542.1:0-112500 GCF_021521415.1 Bidens hawaiensis
TGGTGAACCTAGAAATTTTCTGCATGGATGCGATTGGGAGCCTTGACCAAAATTTTACAGGGCAAGATCGTAATTTTAGCGTATATAAATAGCATTAATTTTCTTTTCAATGGAGGGCGCTTGCCCCCTCCGCCCCTACTCTGGCAGCCTGTCCTTTCCCCCGCTCCATGTTCATCAATAATCGTGTATCTTCATCGGTAAACTATATCCATAGTATAGAGAGGGCTATCAAGAACTATATGAGAGTGTTGATTGGACTTAAATAGTTAAATGACGACCTCCCACTAAGAAGCAAGAACATATATGAGCTAGCTCCACTTTGATATATAGTTATTTAATATAAATTAAACATATGAACAAAATTTTAAAATCACAATATAAGTTTGTCATAATAAACACGTTTTTTTATTAATAAAATGACTTTTTTTTTTTGTAAATTTAGGATGATATGTTTCTCTTATCTATGATCTCATTTTCCCAAAAGGCCATCTTTTAGTTTCTTGAAGCAAATGCTTCTTTTCTCTGTTTCTATTATCATAGGCCTCTTGTTTTCTTACCATTTTAGCAAAAGCTCTCATCTTTAAGTGCTTGTTGGAAAAGATATTGGGTAGCAAGGTATCTGGTATACTCAAATACACATAGCACAAATTTCTGGTCATTTATCTTGATAAACACAAATTTAGTTGGTTGTGTATAAGTGTTTTAGTTTTGTTAAAGGTTGAAGCAATGGCAGATCAAGATTTTCAAGAAGAAGATGTGTGGAGTGTTGTGAATGAAAGAGAAGAATCAAACACAAAAGCTAACAAACCATACAAGATCAACAATAGATCATCATCATGTGAATTGACATCCCATGACGGTGCAAGTTGGATACCAAGGAGTTGTAGTGAGGGTAAGGTATCATCACATAATAAGCAACAACAATCCTCAACTCCAATGAGTATCCCTTACAAGAAAGGTCCAAGTGATAGATGCTATCATGATGATGATGAAGATGATGATGGTGAGATGGTGCCACCACATGAATACATTGCAAGAAGGCTAGCCATTACTTCTTCTTCTTCTATGTGTGAGGGTGGACACTTAAAGAAAGAGACCTTAATAAGTTGAGGAATGCCATTTTGACAAAAACTGGTTTCTTAGAATAATCTTCCATGCACATCCATCATGAAACCATCATTATTATATTATCAATTTTTCTTCATCATCATGCATTACAACCACCATCATCAACCTTGTGATGGTTAGTTGTATGTTTACATGAGTGTCCAATAGTTTTGTAATGGAAGTTTGAGGGTTTGCTGTGTCTAATGCCCATGGGCCATGGTCCTTACATTATATGTGGGCTTATAGTATAATAACTAGTTTGAGATTCTTCTACTACACGACTACACGAGTAATCCATGAAAATACAATATTTAATAAATAATCGATATACAACTAATATTAAACATGTCAAACATTGTTAATACTTTTATACTGAAAAACTATATTTAATTGGGCCCAACCTTTTTAAATAAAATAAATTAAATAAATGTATAAGGACAAAAGGAGGGGGGGGGGGGGGGATGGTGGTAATAAGTGGATTTTCTCTCCGGCCGTCAAGTTTTGAATGTATCGTGTCACCAAAACTTATGAAGGATAAATCGTATTAGTAATTAGTAGACAATTAAATGAGTTAAGTCTATATATCATTCATAGCATAAATGGTGAATTTGAAACATAAAATATATATATATATAAAATATAAGAAAAATAAAAAACAACGCATACACAAATAGTATGTGAGACGTCACTATTTATGGTTTGTTATTTATAGTACAAATAATTTGGTCGTTTTTTTTCCTTATTAGTGTTAGAAATTGGTTAAATTAACAATAGATAACTATTCGCCAATGTACTTTCAAAAAACAAAAAATAATATATAAATGCCGAGCCACCCCTCCCTATTTCGCTTTTCTTTATCTACCTTGCCAAATTCAACCTCAGATTCCATCGCACTACCCGTTTAAACGTGTTTAGAATCATATTATTAACGTGTCAACACGTTTATGACCTGTACTCGTTTAATTGCTATTAGCTAGCTCAAACTTAACACATAAGTATCCTTTGTAAATTAGTGTGTTTATAATTAATACCATTAATAAAATATTTTAGTTATAGTATAGTGCAGGTAAGGTAAGTTAGTTTACTTGTAGAGTTGGGAAATCCCAAACCTTGCTTCTTCTCCTTCCTTGTTGGAATAAGAAACCTCACAAACTTTGATTATATATATTTATATTTATATATATAGTTATAGTTATACCCTATCATATCATTCTCACCATCTCCATCTTTCTTTGTTTAAAAGTTTTGAAATTTTATTTGGTTTGTTGTTATAATGTTCCTCAAATGTTTGAAATTTTCAGAAAGCAATCAGAGTGCAGCAGCAGCAGCCATGGTTAAATGCTCCTTCAAGCTTGAACACCCATCCGGTATCATACTTTTCGCTTTTATTAAGTTTGTGATTTTGTAACTTTCGTACCTGAATAAATGCATCATGTGTGTATATGATCTTATTGTATTTTTTTTATGAAAAACTTCATTTGGTTTTGTTAAAACAGAACAGAGGTGTGCAGAATCATCGCGTATCAGGGAGAAGTATCCTGATCGAGTACCTGTAAGACATTCATCGTCTTTTTTACTAACAAAGTTAGTTTATGTTAAACAAACCGTGTGTTTTTTAAGTGTTAAAATGTTTTCAGGTTATTGTTGAGCGAGCGGAAAGAACCGATCTTCCTGACATAGACAAAAACAAGTATGCCCATCTTGACTCTTACCTTGAAAAGTGTCATGTCAAATAATATATGGATGTTTGGATAACACACATGACACAGAGTTGTGGGTTTGTTTAGAATTTATATCAGAATAATTTAGGAAACGTGTATATTATTGCGTTGCAGATATCTAGTACCAGCGGATTTGACAGCTGGTCAGTTTGTTTATGTGGTTCGTAAAAGGATCAAACTTAGCCCCGAGAAGGCGATATTCGTTTTTGTAAAGAACATGCTACCACCAACTGGTGAGACCCATTCACCTCAACCTATACACATGACTTACAACCATAATAATAATCCTTGTTCTTGCTACTTACAGCTGCTTTGATGTCTGCAATTTATGAGGAAAACAAGGATGACGATGGCTTCCTCTACATGACATACAGTGGAGAAAACACATTTGGATCTCTAGAAATGCAGTAAAGCTGGTAAAGAAAGAAATTTGTAAATGTTTTAACTCCTTAGTCTGCAGTTGCAATTATATGTTTCATTTTTAAGGTCAAACAATGTCACATATCTGATCGATGCACTTAAATACTCGTAAATAGATTTAATTACTTCACACAAGCCAGTCTCATGATATGTAATAATCACCCATACAACTCGGTTTAATGTTTACATATAGATGTTATGTGCCACACAACTTTATTATTCATACCACCTGCTGCGTCTTCAACTACACGACACCATATAAGAAACTTTACTCGTTTTTAGAAAGTTCTTTCAGAAAGTCTTCATGATCAACCAAAACCTACAATCAAAAACACATTTTTCTTCATCAATATGTCAAACTCGCACATCAACATTAGAGCATTGGAAAAATTAAATTTACCGTTTTCCAACCATCTGGATCAAGAAAAGAGGTGATTTTGGTACCAATCCCAGGAAGCGGGCCAGGCTGCCTTGTTATCTTTCCACCGAGCTCTTGAATGACATGGTTCACCACTTCAGCACTTTTATAAACATCAGTCGTACTGATTGCAACCTATAAGAACCATTATTATTCAACATCATAACACCAAACTTGAAAAATCAATAACAAATTAATTAACTCAAGATACAAGATTGCACCTGTGCATATGCATTTCCCTTGGTGTATTCGGTTACACCATAATTATATGTGAGCTCCAAAACAATTGTTTCTTTCTCTTCAGCATATCCCATCATTGCCAATGTGTACTAAGATGCAAACAAAATAAAGTGTTTTAGTAACTTAAAATCATGTATTAAACGTCTATTAATTAAATTGTATACCTTTTGTTCTGGCCTGTCAATTTTCCTGCATAACTTCATCCCCAATGCCTGCACAAAATTGGATCATCACATCAACATTACATGGATAAGTTGCATTAAATGTATATTATCAAGAGATCAAACATATAAACAGTACCTTTTCATAAAACTTGATGGATCGTTCAAGATCACCAACACGAAGCATTACTTGACAAAGTGGTTCAGGAGTGTGAGGCCGTTCAATGAGTTCGAAAAGGTAGCCATCTGGATCTTTAACAAAAGCAATCACACTCGTTCCACCTTTAACTGGGCCCGGCTCCCTCGTGATAGTCCCACCTTTTGCCTTAATGTCTTCAGCTAGTTTGTAAACCTAACAGAAATATGAAAACACAATTTAGAACTATACGCGAATCCACAAGTTTAACATCTCATATAGTAATGTAACACATACATCTGCGGTAGCAATTGCAAAATGCCCGAAACCGGTTCCTACATCGTACTTGTCGACTCCATAATCTGTGCATTAACATAAATCATCAACACAAGAATATGATACTATAATAGTAAGATACAAAAAATATATTTTTGAAATAATAAGAAACAACATACTGTATGTAAGCTCGACTGCAAAGTTAGTCTCTTCGGGGCCGAATCCAAGAAAAGCATTTGAGTACTTCTCTTCTGGTACGTCCCTCTTCCTCAGTAACTTCATCCCGAATGCCTCTGTGTAAAATCTGATTAAAAAAAATGAAAACAAATTAATACCCTAATAAAATATTGGTTATATGATTTAAAGGGAAGAGATAGTGACATTGACATACTTAATGCTACGTTCAAGATCACCGACACGATAGACCGCATGTAGGAATCGACGATTATCCTTCTTTGGGAATTCCAATAACTCAGCACTTACGGTGTCCGCCATACTGAAAAACGTTCAATTACACACTCAGAAAGAGTAATCCGATGATCCATTTCAGTTACAAAAACTTAACCGAAAGCTAAACTTTCTTCAAAACGAGAGTTATCAGTGGTTCTCACAACACAAAAAATTCAAGAGATATGATACTACTGTTGACGGAAAGCTTGTAATTTAACAATTCTTGGTTTAAAAATCACTTTTGACTACCTAAGGCGCACGTTGCCCACCAAAAAACAACCCGAGACGCAAGTGAATGTGTTTTTTATGCCTTAGAATAACCGGCTTTTGTGCACTTTTTAAAACCAAGTTTATAATTTTAGAAATCAAACAGCAGAAGATATCATCAATAGATGAACAGTTTTGTGACTGAACAACATAAAACAAAAGGTAGTTGTTGTCATTCAATAATCAGATCTATCAATGTATATAAAAATTAAAAAGCTTACACAAGAGTAAAAAGTATGAAACTTTATAGTTATTAATGCTAATTTGAGCAAGATTGATTGATGGGTTTGAGTATAAACCCTAAATAGCATAATAAGAGATCAAATAAGAAGCCTAAACCCAGAGACATATATTTATTAATGCGATTTGACAAAATGATCGATCAATCGATTAAACCTGAGGAGGATTCTAGATCATACAGCAACGAATGTAATGATTTACGTTTCTAGAAATTGTAACAACGAAAGAGAAACGCTTACTTACAGAGAGACAAGTGAATCGGTGGAGTGTTGTCAGCTACTGGCCCAAACCCAAAACTACTTACTTGTTTATATATACAACCCGGACCGGTCTGCTTACTCGTTTAAGGGTTTCGGGTCAACCTGAAAAACACGTTAAGCGTTTTATGGTTATACTACTTCTAAGTTATAATTGTTTATTTGTTCTATTAATTTGTTGGATATTTTATGGAATTATAGGACAATTATTCATTTTACGAATTGATATCAAGTTCGTGCGAGTCTATAGATGTGAAGATTGAAGACGTTTGTGTTTGAACTTCTTTTATTAATAATTGGCCATTAGCCTAATCCAATACATATTATGTGTTTTGAATTGTGTTGGTTTATTATTTGCTTACTTACGTTACAAGTGAAGATGATAATGTTGCTTTAATTTCAGCATTCATCTATCCTTTTTATTTTTTCTATAGGCCAATTTCTTGAAAACCACTTAACTATAGATTTTAAATTTACCCAAACCCGAAACCCGAAGAATACCTATACTTGTGAGCCACACATGATGCTAGTTTAGTTATAGAGAATTATAAATTACACCTTTAATCTCCATTGTTCACTCAAGTGTCACACAATTAATTCTTGACATCATGTGTTATACCAACGCGCACCTTAATGGAGACTGAGTGAAGAAACAGGGATCTACTCCCCCCCTGATGGGTTCTAGATCCGATGAATCCACAGAGTAGTATACGGTTAACTTTCAATACGATATGAACACAATTTCCAAAGTCCAATGACATGAATCCTGCAAAACAGAACACCGTGAGCTCGTTACGGGAAGGATGAGGTGGGGGGTCTTCCCGTAACCACCCTCCGGCGTGAGAATAAGTACAGTCCTGATGAGAAGATAAAGTACTTAAGTAAATTGAGAGAGTACAGTGATTGTGAATGAATACCTTATGATGATCGAGAGGGTATTTATAGTCGAAGGATGTGGGAAGGTGATTGGGCCAGCTGTCCCTTAAGAATATGCCTGCATAACCGTCTGGACACGTGTCCCTATGTGATAGGTTCAACCTATACGTTGCATGTGCATGTATAACAACCTGGACACGTGTCTCTTTATATTTGGTTATCGGGGGAATATTGGTCATGTGCACAGTTATAACGACCTTGCCAGATGACATTGGCTATTTGGCCTAAAGATCACGTATTACCCAAGAAAGCATCTTGGTAAATCCTCTAGAAAGTGACAGCTGTCCCGGAGCATTACCTCGTGGCCATTTACGCGGAAGGTTATTCCTTCTTGCGGATGACTTTTGAGGGTGCTATGATGCTTCCGCATGTGCTATGAGAGTGTTTCTTCCTCGATTGATTATGCGGATAGTTTATATGTCCCGTGGGTGCCTTATGAGGGACTTCTGATTGACCCGCGGACCTTATTTAAGGGTATTTAGGTCTTTTTGGTACCCTACCTCTATAAGTCCCCCCAGTCCAGTGTTTCTTCCGTGTGAAGTATTTTATGCGGATGGAATTCTGGACTTAATATGGATTTGGGGGTTTTTGACTTTGCAAATTGGTGGGAAATATCTTTTGTTGTTTGTGGATAATCATGAAAAAGGACAAGTTGACCACTCGCATGCGCGTGTGCAGGTGACAGGACGTTTTTGACGGCTGTTACTGTACCCGACTGTACAACTTTTTCTCTTTTTCGAATTTCCCGCGTGACGTGGCGATATGTTACTGGCCGGTTATTCCTCTCTCTACTGTTCATATCCCATCGCATTAATTGCGGTGAGTATAAATATAGAGAGTTAACTTCTTTTCGAAGTTTTATCGCCTTCAAATCTTGACTACGGATTTGCTTTCTTTCTTCTATCTTTCGATCTTTCTGTTTAATTCCTTTGAACCAAACATTTTTTACCAAGTGTTTCCAATGGCTCATGCGCAATCTGAGGTTGATGAGATAGAAGTCTGTTGGGACCAAGGGGAATACCAAAAGCTTATTACGACTTATGGTATTCCACCGGAGTGGGAACCGGAGTTCCCTTCTACTGGTTCTATAGCCAGCTTTCCTCCTCCAGGAAAGATGGCGCTATATGCCGATTATTTTGAGCATGGGAACTTCCGTCTTCCTATTACGAAGTTCTTCCAACGGGTGATTAAGGCATTTAGGATTCACTTGTCCCAACTTCACCAGCGTGCTGTCATACGAATTCGACATTTCGAGTTCGTGTGTATAGCACACGACTTAGTTCCTCGGTTGGATCGGTTCGCTGTATTTTATAAGATGGCGAATAGGAACGGATGGTATACTTGACACAGTGTGCCGGATAGGATTATCGGCCATATGACCGAAGAAATTTCCAAGGAATGGAAGAAAAGATTCTTCTGGATCTCCGAGGATGTAATACCATAGGTCATGGTTCGTCGTTCTCCGAACGACGCCCTGATCGATATCGCTTCAGCCGCTCACGAGAAGCGTGACTGGTTCCACAAGTTGACCACATCACCCACTCCGATGCGGACACTTCCCGAGGAGGCCCTTGTATGGGCGGGAATGAGCCGGTTGTGGTCTTCACCTTTCATGGAGCCTGTCTTCGTTGAATTAAACGGCCGTAAGTCTTACTGTTTTTATTTTTTCTACTTTTTCGTGTTTTTGAGGCTTTGTTGGTGACGTATGTTATTTGCTTTCAGGTTTTGGTCTGATGTTGAACGTGCTTGAGGATGACAAGGGCTGCGTGAGTAAAACTATACGCGATGTGAAGCATACGCCTATATTGGAGAAGACTGCCTAATATTTCCTCTTTCCGGTTAAAGTACGTGCCGAACCAGTTGTTTCGGAAGCTATCTTTGAAACATGTGCGTATATTTTAAACCTTCCTCCTCTTAACATGCTGACCTCCGACGGGATAATCGTCATTCCAAGTGACGATTCTGCCATTCTTGAGGAGGAAAGCTCAGATGATGCTCCTAAAGTTTCATTTGTCTCTCATTTATTGGCAGAGCTGTACCGGAAGAGGTACCTTCGTGCATCCCAGGCAAGTGACGCGGGCACCAGTGCTGCGGATGCCGGGAAGGAACCAAAAATGAAGAAGCACCGGACGCACCGACCGAGGAAGCCATTACCACCCAACCTTTCGGAGCGTTTGGGGACAATAAAAGGTAAGTTTTTACTTGCTAACTTTTGTCAACCGTTGTAATGGGATCTGACTATGGTATTCTTATGCAGACTCGTCTATTGCTGAGCGTTCGGTGATTGGTAAGCTGTCCAAGCCAACTCTGACTTTTGAGAAACAACCATCACCTCCCCCGGAGAAGAAGACGGAAAAACCAGTTACTCCTCTTGTTGAGGCAGTCGAGGAGGGATCTAACGTTCAATCAATAACCTCCGGGTATTTGGACCATTTGTTCCAAGATGTTGAAGCCACTGGTCCTCAACAAGAGAATCCTGAAGATACTTCGGGAGGTTTTAGGGTTGATGAAACTTTTCCCCAGTCTGTTCCTCAATTTAATCCTACCTCCTTACCCTTCTCATCGGGTGGGGGAGATGATTTCTTTTCTGGACCGTATGTCCATGAAGCTGGGGGAGGTTCCACCCAAGGTGGGTTTCAACAATCTTCCTCCACTCCTGTTCGTCTCGGGACATCTAGTTCCCAGTATTTGGAGAACGTTCAATTGGAGGGAGATTATGATTTGTTTGTCTCGTCTTGGGACATTGTCAACGGATCTCGGGTTACTTCTTCCAAGACTTGTTTGAGTTTTGTTGAACACTGCATGCCACCGGCTGAGAAAGCATACTAGCTGACCCGTTCCCGCGATGAACTCTATTCTGACTTAGCTGTTTCCTTGACTAACAGTCTAGCCTGTAGTCAGGAAATCTTACGGGAGTGGCGGACAATGGGTGGTAAGCTTGGTGCTGCTTCCGATGAAGTGAAAGTTGCCAAAAAGGAGGCTGAGGAGCACCGCAAAGCGGCGAGTGCAGCTAGGTGGAAACAATCTGATGTTGAGGCTGCACTTGAACAAGAAAAGAAGCGGAATGCTGATGCTGCTAAGCGGTGGAAGGAGGCCTGCGAGAGGTCCAATGCCACCCTTGAAGCTTCCCGAGCAGAAACTCAAAGAAAAAAGGATGAATTGGTGAAGGCACTGGATGAAGTGTCTCAACAAAATGCCCGGATTCAAGAGCTCGAGGAAGCTTTAAGACTGCAAGGAGAACAATCTGAGATGAAAGACAAGACTATTGTCGAAATGCAGTCCGCATACGACTCTCTCTTGCAGTCTCACACTGAAGTTGGTGACCGCGCCTCCGCCGAATTGCAACAACTTCGTAGCCGGGCGGAGCGCACTGAGCAGGAGAGGCGATATTTCCTCACCCGCGGTCTTGACTCGGTAAGTTTTTTCTTGGATATTGTTTAATTTCCTTGTCTACTTCTTTTTATGACGTTTAACGGACCGCTTCTATAGGTCATCCGTCATGTTAAGAGAAGTACGGAGCTCACAGATTGCTTTGTGAACTTGACGAATGCTTCTGAAGGGGTTGGCCGGGTGAAAGGTTTTAACGAAGGGTTGACCTTTGCCCAACCCGGACAACTTGTCGAGAGCCATCCTCTTTACGGACTTGACGCGGAGCAAGAACTTGACATGCGGGTTCAAGAATATGATAATTTGGTTTTTCCGCTGCAACATATGCTTCCGGAATTTGCCTTGTCTGAAGATGGAGTGAAGCAGTTGCGGATATACATTGATGACGAGTCTGACGATGAGTCTGATGATGACCAATCGAGTGATGACAAGGCTGATGATGCGGACCAGAATGCTCCAGAAGGCACAACGCCTTAGGATCCATAGGGTAGATGTATGTGTCAAAACTCACACTTGTGATTTTCTTTTCATGCTTTTGTAATCACCATTGTGGATATTAATGAAAGGAATCTTTGTAAAATATCTTTCTTCAAATTTTTAGATTTGTGCAAGTTGAATGGATAATACTGGTGACTTGGCAGAGAGAAAATTTTGGGCGGGGGCTGACAAGACGTTTGTTTGACAGCCTGTAACAAGTTTTTCGATTCTCCCGTCTGACGTGTCTATCATCCCATGGTCCTTATTTTCTCTTTCCTCTGTTAGTCAGACGGTCGCATTAATTGTGATGAGTATAAATAGGCCTTGATGTCTTCAACCATTCTTATTACTTACAAATTTTTCCCTTTAATCAGAGAATTTTGCTCTTATACACATGTCTTCAATACTTGATTCCCATGGCTGCTCAGAAAAGGAATTCTCCCACCATTAGTGAAGTTGGATGTGATATTAAAGAAAAAGACTTCGAGGATGTTAAAAATGTATACGGTTTTCCCCCGGAGTGGGAGGCTGAACGCCCTGCCCCTGGGGCCATTGCAACGGCGCCGCCACTGAAGAAGATGGTTGTATACCTAGACCACTTCACTACGGGTAATTTCCGGTTGCCCGTGATGAAGTTTGTTCGTTCCATAATAAGAAAGTATGGGTTCCATTTATCTCAAATCCACCCGTTCGGGATGCTGAGGATTCGTCACTTCGAATTCTGTTGCCAATCCCACAATTACGAACCGTCCGTTAACATGTTTGCCATTTTCTACAAAATGACATATCGTGATGGGTGGTACGGTTTTGCTACCACTGGAAAGTGTCCGATTGGTTTCGAATGGATCCGGAGTATTCATGGATGGAAATCCAAGTTCTTTTGGATTCGGGAAGATGTCATTCCTTTTTCCATGACGAAACGGAAACCGGAAGACGCAGCGCCCGAAATTTCTGTTATTGAATATGAGGGACACACGTGGTTTGACACATTGACCAGCACGCCAACGCCCATGCGTCCTATTCACGAAGGGGCGATGGTTCATGCCCGGATGAGTCGATTGTGGTCGTTTCCTACCTTGGAACCATATTAAGAGAATTCTGATGGGAGTAAGTGTTTACTTGTCATACTCCTGGTTCCTAGTATTCTTTCTTTGACGTTTTTCTTTTGTAGGTGAAGGTACGATTTTCTCTACGCTTGTGGACACGAGAGGAGGCATGATGGTTCACCGTCCTATCACTCAGCGTGACGTACCCTTTCTGGAGCGTACACAAAGTAATTTGTTTTCTCCACAAGCCTTACGCAGGAGCCTATTGTCTCCGAGGCTATGTACGCCCAAGGTGAGGAATTTGTCAAAAAATGCGAAGGTATTTTTCAACCCCGCCCTGTAACCGCCGTTACCTCAAGCTGAGTGATAGTTCTTCTTTCATCCAGCGAGGAGTCATCACTCTGTGAGGGGGAGTTACCGATTGGTGCTGCTAACCTTCCACTTTCGTCTATAGGTTTGACCCGTAAGCAAGATTTGAAGACCATCACCGATCCGTCCGCGGGTGAGGAGGGTGGTCCTCAATCCGTTGAGGGTGAACCTCAAGCTGTGGAGGTAGGTGCCTCCAAGGCTACTGGGAAACGGAAGGTACGAGCTTCCGATGCTGAGCCCAAGAAGAAGAAAAAGAAAAAGACCAAGGTTGAGGTCCCGGCTTTGGGTGCTCGGCTTCGGGAGCTTGCTGCCCATGACGTTTCGAAAGGTAAAACTTGACTTCTTATTATTATTTCTTAATCCCTTGCTTCCGAATAACTTGAAGGTTCTTATTTCAGGTCTGAAGGGTTCTGCTGCTACTGAACTCCCGACTCCACCCACTTCACCAGTTAACACTGTTCAAGAGCCGATTGATTTGTCGGACTCTTCTCCTATTAAGAATAAAGAAATTGGTGAAGCTAGACAATTTCACACATCTCCATCTCATCATGAGCATATTTTTAGAGATCAGGGTGGAGTAGGTGTGTTTAAACGCGGGGGACAGGCTTTCCTCCTCTCAGGTGGGTGAGGACATTTCTCCGTATCATCCTCGATGGACGTTACGGCGGAACTCAGTACTGAGCAATGCGGATGTCTGTCAGGAATATCTCGACGAGAGCCTTCCTCCTGCAGAGAAGGAAAGACAACGTCATCGCATCCTCCAAGAACTGTTCGACTCTAACTCTTATCATGTGGCGAACGCTGTGTCTACCAATCAGGAACTTCGCCGGGATTGGCTAGCTATGAATGACGAGTTGGAGGAGACTGAGACGAACTTGCTTGGGGCCAAGAAAGAGGCTCTTAAGGCGCTGACCGACGCCCAAGATAGTCACCGGGCTATGGAAGTGGCGAAAGCCGCACAACTTGCAGCTGAGGAGGCTAAGACTGCTCTCCAGAAACGACTGGATGAACAGGCTGAGCTTATCAAGACCCTTCAAGCCGACTCAGCGGCAAAAGATCAACGTTTGTCTAGCCTGAATGCCAGGAGTCGGGACCAAGCTCTGGAATGTGCTGGTCATAAAATGGATCTCCTCCGGGCTCAAGCGGATAAAAAATGGCTCTTATCGACAACGATTCCCAAGGTATCGAGTCTTATTACCGATATAAGTGATCAGGGTTTATGCGTGCTTACTTATACTTGTGTGACTTAACAGGTTATTACCGACGTTCGCAACAGTGATGATCTCGGGAATTGTGTTGCGATACTCCTCCGTGCCTCCGAGCAGACGGGCCAACAAATGGGTTTTGAGGAGGGTTATAAGTTTGGTTCCGAGGGCCTGTCTCCCGAAGAATATGTGTTGGCCGGAAAGGATACTGTGTCTATCCTTGAGGAGAAAACCAAGGAGTTTGATACTTTGAAGTTTTCTCTTTCTGACCATATTTCGGAACTTGCAAATAAAGAGGATGCCATCGAGCAACTAAAGGAGTTGCTAGACCTTGAAGAGGAAGACGATGAGGACGCCAAAGACTCTGCGGAAGGCGAAAAAGCTGCTCCGTAGATGTATATGTACTTCTATTTTGTAAACCTTGCTTCCTTTATTGTAATCTATTTTGATCTAAAACAAGAAGTCTTTATGTTTCTTCCGGTGCACTTTGTCTTATGTACTATAATATAAGTGCTTATCCGGAACTTCGGTTTTGTCAATAAAAGATTACATCTTAAAATGTCATGGAAATAATTGGACATTCTGTATTCGTTGGGCAGAAGCCTTACAAAAAGAAATTGCATATCTTGCTAATCTATGTGGGCACGCAGGCCTAAAAAGTAAAAGATGAACAAAACTGTTATATATAGCATTTTTTCAATTGTGCTGCGTTTCAAGTTCTAGGGACCTCAATCCCATCTAACTTCTCCAACTTATAGGCACCTTTTGTTAGTACTTGTTTGACTTTGTAAGGTCCTTCCCAAGTTGGGGCTAGTTTGCCCAGAGGCTCTTGGCCGAAAGCTTCATTGTTGCGGAAGACAAAGTCTCCCGCATCAAACTTGCAACTTTGGACTCGTGAGTTGTAATATTTTTCAAGTTGTCGTTTGTAATTGTGTTCACGAATCAATGCTAGCTCTCTTCTTTCTTCTAACAGATCCAGATTCATCCTGAGTTCATGATCGTTGTCATTGATCAGCAGAACTCTAGCGGATGGAATCCCGATTTCTGCGGGGATCATGGCTTCGGTTCCGTATGTCAGGCTGAAGGGTGTCTCCAAATTGCTGGAGTTCTTTTGGGTGCGAAAATCCCAAAGTACATGAGGCAGTTCATCCACCCACCCTGTTCGTTTCGTCCTAAGCTTGCCTTAATCCCTTCTTTGATAGTTCGGTTGGTCATCTCGATTTGACCATTTGCTTGTGGATGAGCAACGAATGTAAAAGTTTGAATGACTTGGAGTTCTTTCAACCATGCTTGCAATCCACTGTCAGCAAATGGGGTTCAATTGTCATTTACCAATTCTTGCGGGAGGCTGAACCGGCAAATGATAAATTCCCAAAGGAATTTTTTCACGCTTGAAGCCGTAATTGATGCGACTGGTTTGGCTTCCACCCACTTGGTGAAGTAATCAATGGCCACTATCAGGAACTTGACTCGTCCCGGGGCTTCTGGGAAAGGTCCCATAATGTCAATAGCCCACTTCTGAAACGGCCAGGCATTACTGGAATCAGTTCGTTCTTTGGACGCAGGGTGTTGGGGGCATGGCGCTGGCACGAATCACACTTTCTGATTTCTTGCACAGCGTCTAAGTGCATGTCGGGCCAATAATACCCCGCGTTCATGATTTTTGCAACCGTCATTCTTGGTCCCGCGTGTAATCCGCAAATGCGTTCATGAATTTCTCTGATTAAGTAATTTGCGTCTTCCGCGTCTACACAGCGCAAGAGTGGGCCAAGAAATGATCTTCGGTACAAGATACCATCAGTCAACTGGTAATTCAAAGCTTTATGCTTGATCTTCCGAGCCTCTGCCTTTCCTGCTGGAAGTGCTCCGGAAGATAAGTAAGCTATAATGGGTGACATCCAAGACTCGACACCAGTTTGAATTACCAGGACTTGATTTTGTGGAACGGATGGATGGTCTAGAACTTCTACACGAATATCCTTGGCAAAATGCTCAAAATTCGTTGAAGCTAGCTTACAAAGAGCGTCCGCCGACTTGTTCTCGCTCCTCTTAATGTGAACAATGTTGAAGGAGGAAAACTGGTGAATCAAGACCCGTGCTTGTGACAAATAAGAAGCCATGACATCGTTTTTAGCTTCGTATGTTCCGTTTATTTGTCCCGCAATTAGCATAGAATCCACCCGAGCCTCTAAATGTTTCACTCCAAGCTTTCTTGCTATCCGCAGTCCCGCCAGGAAGGCTTCGTATTCCGCTTCATTGTTGGTACTTTTAAAGTCCAACTTGATGGCATATGTAAATTCATGCCCCTCCGGGTTGATTAATCTTAAGCCTGCACCTGACCCTTCGCTGCTGGAAGCTCCGTCCGTGAACAATGACCAAACTTGCCCTTGTTCTGGAGGTGCTTGGGGTTGTTGTTCGATTAGGCATTCTTGTTCTTTGTATTGTGGGACTTCCGTAATGAAGTCCGTGAGTACTTGTCCCTTGATCGCTGGTCTCGGCTTATATTCAATCGAGTGTTCACCCAATTCGATAGCCCATTTCGCCAGTCGTTCGGACAGCTCGGGTTTACTCAACACTTTCTTGAGTTTGCACCCGGTTAATACATTGATGGGGTGGCCCTGGAAATATCTGCGGAGCCGTCTGGCGGCATATACCAATGCCAAAACCAGCTTTTCCAACATTGAATATCTTGTTTCCGGGTCCGATAGTGTTCTATTGACGTAGTAAATTGGTGCTTGAACATTTTTCCTATCCGTCAGTAAGACCGCCCCTACGGCAATGTCATATGCCGACAAATATAGTGTTAACGGTTTGCCCGTGTGAGGAGCAGTTATCGTGGGTAATTCCATTAAACACTTCTTGACTTCCTGGAATGCTTGTTCGGCTTCCGGAGTCCATCTGAACTGTGCCTTTTTGAGGCAATTCCTTAATGTTGAAATGAACGGGTAAGATTTAGCAGCGTGGTTTGCCAGGAACCTGTTTAATGCTACTAGTCTGCCGTTGAGTGTTTGAACTTGTTTGAGATATTCGGGAGATGGCATGCGGGCTATTGCTTGAACCTTGTCTGGGTTAGCTTTAAAGCCCGTGCCTGTAACAATTACTCCGAGAAACCTCCCTTCCTCCATCCCGAATGAGCACTTTGGTGGGTTAAGTTTCATGTTGATACTTCTCAGTGTTTCAAAAGTTTCCTCGATATCCCTCAACATTTGATCCTCTTCAGTGCTTTTGATTACCAGATCGTCCATATAGACTTCAAGATTCTGACTTATTTGTCCTTTGAAGGCCTGATCCATCAGTCGTTGATATGTGGCTCCCGTATTTTTTAACCTGAAAGGCATCATTCTGTAACAGAATATTCCCTGGTCAGTGCGGAATGCTGTCTTATCCTCATCACCAGCTGCCATATGGATTTGATGATAGCCTTTGTAGGCATCGAGGAAGCACTTGAACTTAAATGGGGCTACAGCATCTACTTTCAAATCGATCTCCGGAAGTGGGTAACAATCTTTCGGACATGCTTTGTTTAAATCTTTATAATCTATACACATTCTCCACGTTCCGTTGCTTTTTGGAACGATCACTGGGTTGGCTACCCATGTTTGGTATTTGATTTCTCTTATAATCCCAGCATGAAGAAGATATTGTACTTGTTCATTCATGGCCTTCGTTTGTTCTGGCCCATTTTTCTTTTCTTCTGTACGATTGGGGTGATTAATGGATTCACCTTCAACTTGTGTTCTGAAATGCTCCGCGGGACACCGGTCATGTCCGCAGGCTGCCATGCAAAAATGTTGATGTTTTTGATCAATAGCTGCTTTAGAAAGGTTCGGACGATTTCAGAGATGGACGGACCAATTATTATGGTTCGGTCCGGAAACTTTTTATTGAGGATCCATTTCTCTGGCTCAGTCCTCTGAGCCTGTCTTGGGACCTTGCTTGGTCTTGAGCTTTCTGTTGCAAAACAATGCCGATTTACGTGAATTATCGCCACACCAGTGCGAGTCGGAACTCCTACTGCACCATGTGCTATGGACGGGTGGGCATTGAAATCTCCAATCGCCTCTCGTCCCAAAATAATGTCATGCTTAGAAGTTGCTGGTAAGACCAAAAATTCTACTTCTTCAGTTCTCGAACGTACTCCGTCGCTTAATGTGACCAGAAAAGTGATAACACCGCGCGGGTGCATTATCTCTCCTCCGAAACTAGAGACGGGAGCATGGATTGGCTGTAGTCTTTCTTTGTCTTCATCGTCCAACTGTTCGAAACACTGTTCGTACATAATGTCGGACGTGCTGCCTGTGTCGAAGAATACATATTGTGACCGGTAGTGACCAAATTCGGCAGTAATTACCAGTGGGTTTTTATTACACAGACCTCCTTTGATCCGAGGAAAGATCACTGGTTCACTCTTCCATTCTTCGTCCTCATAATCCCTCCTCTTTCCTTTACCTGAATGTCCCCCTTGAATCATGTAGATATTCAGATCCTAGATTTGCCTTTTAGCTGGGCCCTGGTTATCCTTTGCGGGAGGTTTGCCAGTCCCTTCTCGTACGCCCTTAACCAAATGTTCGAGTTTACCATTTTTAACTGCTGCTTCAATTTCTGTTCGGAGGGCCACACACTCATTCGTGTTATGTCCAACATCATTATGATATGAGCAATGTTTTTTAGTATCAAGGAATGACTTCCTTGGTATTGGTTGAGGCTTCCGGAAAGTCAAATTCTCGGTTGTGAGAATTTCTGAGGGAGGTTTTGATAACTGAGTCCAACTATTGGTGGAACGAGCTGAAAAATTACGTTTACCCTTGTTGCCGATCAAAGATCTTGCATCAAAAGGTTTAGGTGTTTCTGCACTTGGCTGAAGTCTTGACCATATTGGTCCCTTAGCTTGTCTGTTTGGTCTCGGAGTTTGGAATTCGACCCTTGGAGACTGCTTTTGACTGCCGGAACTTAGAGTTTTTTCAGTTCTTGCAAACAACTTTGATGCCTTCATGATTTCATTCCATGACTCAGGCATTCTGTCCCTTCCTGTTAAGGTAGGGATGAAGGCATCGCTTTGGACGTTTTTACAAAATGCTCCGCGCAACATGTCTTCACTTACTCCTCCGATATTAAGGCTCTCGTTAGTAAAACGAGTAATGAAGTCCTCAATAGACTCGTTATTTCGCCTTGTAACATCTAATATCTCCGAAGGGTCACGAGTATGTTTCTTTTGTTGACTAAATTGTTGGGAGAATTTTGCTATGAAATCATTCCAGCTTTTGATCTGTCCAGCAGGCAGTTTCTCAAACCACTCTCTCGCAGCTCCCGTGAGTGTGAGTGCGAACATGTGGCACCAGTACGGACGAGTCCAACCGCTGACTCCCCCGACTGCCACAAATCTCAACAAATGATCGCTAGGATCTGTCATTCCATTATATGTTCCAACAGATGTTGGAATCTTCGCGTTTACTGGAAATGAAGCCTGTGCGATACTTGGAATAAATTTCGACTTCTCTGCAAAAGATTCCAGACGGTATGGTTTCGAAAAATCATGTTCAGCATTGCTGTGATATTCCGCATGGCGGACAACTGGTCGCGGGTAGCTAGTTCTTCCGTAAGAAGGAAGACGACTATCCCCGCTATAAAAACTACCATCCAGCCGAAAAGATGAGTCGTACTCGTCCAGTTCGTCCTCATATGATGGCACCCGCATATCTATGCGGGGACGAGGACGCAACCTTCGGGTTTCGCTCATGTTTCGCTCTGGTGGCAAACTGTATTGGATGTGGCTTCCCCTTATGGGATGAGAAATTGATCTCCTGGGAGGCTCATCGTATGTCAAGGTACGGCCATGGAAACGCTCATTCCGGACCCGACGTTCATACTCTGCTTTTAAACTTTCTTGCTGAACACGAAGCCACTCGTCCGGAGACAAAGTTTCTTCGGTTATGAGATTATGATGGTGAGCTCTTCTTAGATTAGAGTCACCGGAATCTTCTTCTAAACCTAACTCTGACTGGGTTCGATGGACTTCTCTTGGAATACGTTCTAGGTTCTTTATATTAGAACCTCCTGGGGCTGTGATATACCCCAAGTCAGTAGTTGGTGTAACAACGTTTCCGGTGTCCACCGGAGTGACGTCCTCCTGTTGAGCAAACAACCCTCGAGCCGTTGAACCACCCAAGGTAAAACCTCCAGGGTTCATGGCATCAGTTCGTGTAGCAGGAGGTGTAATTTGATTAAACACAGATGTTGCTCCTTCACGTGTTTCAAGGTTCAGATCATGTGAAGGTTGTGTTTGATTCTCCGTCGGCCCTTTAGGTAACTGAGCCATATCGTAAAGAGAACGGAAAAAATTTCTGCTGTTCTAACACAAGCACGGATGGCGCCAATGAAGAAACACCCCACTGATGGGTCCTAGATCCGATGAATCCACAGAGTAGTATACGGTTAACTTTCAATACGATATGAACACAATTTCCAAAGTCCAATGACGTGAATCCTGCAAAACAGAACACCGTGAGCTCGTTACGGGAAGGATGAGGTGGGGGGTCTTCCCGTAACCACCCTCCGGCGTGAGAATAAGTACAGTCCTGATGAGAAGATAAAGTACTTAAGTAAATTGAGAGAGTACAGTGATTTTGAATGAATACCTTATGATGATCGAGAAGGTATTTATAGCCGAAGGATGTGGGAAGGTGATTAGGCCAACTGTCCCTTAAGAATATACCTGCATAACCGTCTGGACACGTGTCCCTATGTGATAGGTTCAACCTATACGTTGCATGTGCATGTATAACCTGGACACGTGTCTCTTTATATTTGGTTATCGGGGGAATATTGGTCATGTGCACAGTTATAAGGACCTTGCCAGATCTCATTGGCTATTTGGCCTAAAGATCACGTATTAACCAAGAAAGCATCTTGGTAAATCTTCTAGAAGGTGACAGCTGTCCCGGAGCATTACCTCGTGGCCATTTACGCGGAAGGTTATTCCTTCTTGCGGATGACTTCTGAGGGTGCTATGATGTTTTCGCATGTGCTATGAGAGTGTTTCTTCCTCAATTGATTATGCGGATAGTTTATATGTCCCGTGGGTGCCTTATGAGAGACTTCTGATTGACCCGCGGGCCTTATTTAAGGGTATTTTGGTCTTTTTGGTACCCTACCTCTATACTGAGGTGAACCATCGGCGCGGCTAGGTGATCGTGTACCCGTCAAGATGAACACATTGCAAGCTACTTCACTTTTTTTTCTCACAATTTGATCGTTGTTAAGATCCATTTTTTAAAACAATAAATGTATTCTTAGATATACTTCAAACTCGCACATGTTCACATAGCTACTCTAAAACTGCGAGAATTAAAAAGATGGATTTATTGGAATCATATCATTTTTTTTATCGTAACTATCAATGGTAACGGATGCAACCCAAATTTCCATTAATAAAGCTAATGTCCCCATCCAAAAAATAACATGTTTGAATTGGTTGTATGATAAAAGGCAGAATTATTGGCCTTGCAATCTTTATTAATAAATAGATTGTGATATCCATTTTATAAAGTATACCCAATGGGTTGTTATCTTGTAACTACTTTCTTTAAAACAAAGCCGGCCACATAATTTATGTAGAATTCTTGTTTGATTTGTGGCCACCAGATGGATTTTCAACTTAATTCAAGCAGATTCTTATGACAAATAAAAATAAAGGCAAAGATATTGATTTTCATTTTTCAAACTATTATACTGTGAAGATTATGACAATACCATCTTAACGGGCCAAAACGGTTAGTACGGAAATAAACGAGGGTGGTTCGGTAATCTCTAAAGGGGTGGTTGGAGGAGATTAATAAAGTCCAAGGTTTAGTTCAAATTACTTGGAGGTCAAGTTCGTTTATAATTATCTTTTAATGTTTAGATAATTATGTTTTCTTATTTGAGTTTTAGTAGGATTAGTATGCAGTAGTATAAAAGCACATTATGTTTAGTTTATTTTTAATTGTAATTTGTTTTTTGTTTTGATATTAATAAAACGAAAGAGTCGATCGTCCGATCAAACCTCCTGTGTTGTGTGCTTCCAGTTTAACATATACGTGATAATCGTTTGTGCATGTGTGTTGTCTGCTTCTGTTGTATATCACTTGTAACATTTATGATTGGCTTGTTTCTCAATTTTTTAAAAATTCTTTAACTTTTAGTGTTTAGTATATTTAGGTTTGGAACAGAATAAAACCTATAAATAGTTATGTATCTTAATTTGGAAAACCACAAGTTACAATCACAAGCTAGTTCAACAATTATTATAGAGTTGAATTTTTGAGATAATATACAACATAGTGTGAAATAATTCAAAGAGCAAACAAAACACAATATAGGTTTTTATAGACAATTTAGTTACGACTACACGGTTGGATAGGTTTGACTGGTTTTTAACCATAATGACCATCAGATCAGTAAGTAATCCACTAACTTTCGAAAGTAAAACGACGTTAGAAAACGAAGATGCATGAATGTTCATGTAACTTATACATAACCCTTGTGAAGAGGTAGGTCCCAGCAGAGCCCAGTTAGACCGCAAGACTCACCTTGAAGAGGGACGTCTGCGCAAAGACCAACTAGTTCCGCAGGACCCACCATGCTCAGAGAGATGAAGACCTTACGCGCATACTGTAACATCTGCCCGAATCCGACCCGACCCAGATACCCGTTTTCTGATCCGATTCTTTTTATGATTTAAAAAATTTAATTATAATCTTTATAAATCTAACCTTTAATAAATCTTTATGTATATATATATATTTAAAATGTTCCTTCCGCCTCTCCTTCCTCTTCTTCTCTTTTCTTTCCGCCGTCCCGCCTCCTTTTCTCTTGCCATTCCCCCCTTTTGTTTAAACCCTTGAGCCTTGAACCCCTTTTTCTCTTAACTCCTTGCTTGTCTTTTGGCTCTTCCCGCCTAAGGATGTCTGCGCAGCTCCACGCGCTAAACTCCTTACAAGGAAGCCTGCGTGAAGATTGACTGTTCCTGCGCTACGCGCTAGGAACTATAGTTCTTCCCGCGGCGCGCTAAGAATGATACTTCTCCGCGCGACGCGCTAAGGATTGTAGATCCTCCCGCGACACGCTGTGAATTTGTAGTTCTCGCAGCGCGCTAAGAATTGTAATTCTTCCCGCGACGCGCTAAGGATTTATGTTCTTCCCGCGACGCGCTAAGGATTTATGTTCGTTCCGCGACGCGCTAAGGATTTCAGTTCGTTCCGCGACGCGCTAAGGATTTGTGGTTCTTCCCGCAACGCGCTAAGGTTTGTCTGTGACAGCCTTCTGTGTGTGCCTTCGCGCTCACGCACTCAGCTTTCTCGCGCTAAGTCTTGTGTCTTTTATCTTGATTTATCCAGCCGTTTACCTTTGGTGATATCGTATCTTTTGTGCTGTTGACCTAACTTGCTTTGTCTGAAAAGTTGCTTTCGGCGCAGCATGCGCATCAATCCTATTGGTTGACAGAAAAAGGTGACTGACAATATCTTTTGAGATCTTCTTTTCCTTACCTTGAACAGTGTTTGCCTGACATATCCCATGTGCTGTGAACAGTAACCTGACAGCTTTTTCCCCCTTTTTCCTGCTGCCATATCTTTTGCTTAGATTTGGTGTGATATCTTCCCCTTTTTCCAGGATTGTGTTCCCTAGGGTTTGCCTATTTATACCCAGCCTTTTCCTTAACATTTCACACACAGACACTTAATCTCTTCTCCTTCTCCCTGCTGAAGACCTTCGCAGCGTAGCCGTCAACATAACTCCAGCTCTCCTTGCCTCTGTTTTTCTCTCTTCTTTTCTGCCCAGATCTCGGTTAGTAAATGTTTATAATTTGTTTAAGTAACTCGATGCATATTACCTATGGTTAGTTATAATCTAGACACTAAAACCAATCGTTAAACCGATAATCTTTACTTATAGGTTAACTTGCTTGTTTGGTTCTTGCTTTATTTATCTTCATCGCACCGTTTATCATGTGAGTTATCTCGTACCTAATCCCTTTTTATTTTTAATGTTTTGGGATGTTCATGTGTTTATACATACTTAGAGTCTTAAACTGTTTATGAACTTTAGTCGCGCAGTGTCCCATGTGTTGAGGATGTTTACTTGGCTGTTATTTGTATGTGTGTATCATTAACCGCTTTGTTCGGCCTATTCCGAAGTTTTCATGGATCCATTGGATGAACACGGGAGACCAATCGTTTACGGTTTTCTTTGTTTACACTTGCACAGTATGTTTTCTCGTTTTTGTGCTCAATTGGGAGCACGGATTGAACTATGAGCTATGATCTATCTTAGGCTTGATCACAATCTGATTACACCCTTGCTAAACTCTAGACATACACGTGTTGCGCGCAGTTTTACTGTATTGCATTAAACTTGATTTCTCACCAACACGCAAGTGTTTGACGTTTATTTTAACACATGTTCAGGTTTGCAGTAGCTGTTTTGGAGCTTGTGGACACGTAGGAAGTTTTCTTTTATTTTGGACCTAGATTAAAATGTATCAAGACAAGTTTATGTTGATCGAATACTTTGCTTTATTATATAATGATTTTTGTTGATTTATGTTATCTTGTGTTGCGCTGCGCTGCGCGCGATAAATGTGTATTAATAAATATTGACACCCAATAGTGTCACGGGTAATGAAACAAAATGTGGCGCCCCGATGTATAATCCGCCTTTGGTCGGGGTGTGACAGATTGGTATCAGAGCTCGTTGACTTTAGGATAGGTGGTTAGACGTAACGACCTAGAAAACTTAAGTCCCCTCTCGCGCATGAGAGAAATCTCGTGTTTGCGCGCTTATTGTTAATTACTCGTTATTTACAAATATGCTCGCGCCTGCGCAGTATATGATGTTATGTTTTATTCCGCGATCTTTCGATTTTTATTTATGTTCGTTTGTTGGAATTGAAAATCCGAGAAGTCATGGTGATACATGAATAGTTGACTTTCAATTCCCATTTACTTTATATTTTTTTTTTTTTTTTTTTTTTTTTTTTGTTGAAGATTGAAAAGTCATGGTGATACATGAATGGTCAATCTCCAGTGCTCATTTACTTGTATATTTTAAGTTGAAGATTGAAAAGTCATGGTGATACATGAATTGTCAATCTCCAATGCTTATTTACTTATATTTTATATTGAGGATTGAAAAGTCATGGTGATACATGAATCGTCAATCTCCAATACCCGTTTGCTCGTATATTTTTTTTAAATTGGGAATTCGGAAGGTCATGGTGATACATGAATTGCCGATTCTCGATTCGAATTTGTTACCTTTATTAAGTCTGCATATAAAGTCATTTACTTTACCTTAACTTTTGTTAGCAACTAGCTTCGCGAAACAAGCTTTAATAAGGTTATACTTTGCGCTAAAACGGTTTCTCATAACATGATATTAACTAAAACTAGAACTTTTATAGAATGCCTCCACTATCAGCTCGTCATCAGAGGAGAGAAGCCGCGCGCAGACGTAGGCAGCAACGTTCCCAGGAAATGGCCGCCGCGATAGCCCAAGCCTTAAACCAAAACAATATCAACCACTCTGGTTACAATATTAAATCCTTTCATGCGGGTAAACCTCCAAAGTTCACAGGTCTCGAAGGAGCCACCATAATGCTCCAGTGGCTCGAGAAAATTGAAAACACTTTTCTCCATACCCATTGCCCTCCAAACCAGCGAACCTTATACGCCTCAAGTGTCCTGGAATCTAGAGCGCTTACTTGGTGGAACGGAGTAACTCATGCGCGTGGCGCAGAGGTTGCTTCTAGCATGCTCTGGGAGGAATTCAAGGAACTTCTGACGCGAGAATTCTGCCCTCCCAACGAAGTCAAGCGCCTCGAAGAGGAATTCTGGAACTTGAAGCAGTACAGTGGCGAAGCGCGCGAGTACGCGACGCGCTTCCACGAACTAAGTTTGCTTGTCCCTCACCTTGTTACCCCTTCCCGCCGAGCCATCGAAAAATTTCTTGGGGGTCTTCCCATGGAAATTCAAGATTCGGTATGGGCGAGAAACCCAGTAACCCTCTCTGACGCCATCGAGTTGGCCGCTGTGCTCAGCGACAACCATGTCAGAGCAGGAACCCTGTTCCTGCGGGGAACTGAAAAGACCAAACCCACCCAGACTGACCCAGAACCATCAGAAACCAAGCCAGAACCCTCAAACCATAAACGAAGGCGCAAAACCAATCATCAAGCTTACGCGCTTACTAACCCACTCGTCCAGCAACCCCTTTACCAACCTCCAGTATACGCGCCTAACCCATTGTCTACCTACCCAACTCCCCCTGTAGTCCATAACTATGCCTTAACTAATCCTGCACTTCCTGCCCCGCCAACTAAGAAACCCTACACAGGAAATCAGCCCTTCTGCCCAACCTGTAAATTTCATCACCCAACTCAAGCCTCGTGTAGGCAATGTAACCAATGTGGCCGCGCTGGTCACTCTGCTGAGTACTGTAGAGTCCCTCCCGCCAACCCAATTGTGCAAACACCACCAACCTACCCGCAGAACCCACAACCAACATACCAGAATCCCCAACCAAGATCGTGCTTTAACTGCGGTGATCCCAGTCATTTCCGGAACGCGTGCCCGAGGCTACGAGTCCAGATTACTCAAGCAAATCCGGTGAACCAAATTTTGAACCAAGTGACGCGCTAACAAACATATAACCGCGCACCAAGCGCAAGCGATTAATGACGTTAATGGTACATTTTTTTTAACGGGCTTTACGCATCTATACTTTTTGTTACTGGTGCCGATAGTTTTATTTCTCGCGCGTTTGAGCAGAAGCTCGCGCGACCGCGCATTTTGCTTAAGGAAAACTTCTTGTTGAATTGGCTAATGGCGAAACTATTTTAATAAAATCATGGTTTGCACGCTTAACCTTAATAAAAACGATTTTGATCGACCTTATCCCCGTACCTTTTCTTTGCGCATCCTACTTGGATAAATTTCGGGACGAAATTTCTTAAAGTAGGGGAGACTGTAACATCTGCCCGAATCCGACCCGACCCAGATACCCGTTTTCTGATCCGATTCTTTTTATGATTTAAAAAATTTAATTATAATCTTTATAAATCTAACCTTTAATAAATCTTTATGTATATATATATTTTTAAAATGTTCCTTCCGCCTCTCCTTCCTCTTCTTCTCTTTTCTTTCCGCCGTCCCGCCTCCTTTTCTCTTGCCATTCCCCCCTTTTGTTTAAACCCTTGAGCCTTGAACCCCTTTTTCTCTTAACTCCTTGCTTGTCTTTTGGCTCTTCCCGCCTAAGGATGTCTGCGCAGCTCCACGCGCTAAACTCCTTACAAGGAAGCCTGCGTGAAGATTGACTGTTCCTGCGCTACGCGCTAGGAACTATAGTTCTTCCCGCGGCGCGCTAAGAATGATACTTCTCCGCGCGACGCGCTAAGGATTGTAGATCCTCCCGCGACACGCTGTGAATTTGTAGTTCTCGCAGCGCGCTAAGAATTGTAATTCTTCCCGCGACGCGCTAAGGATTTATGTTCTTCCCGCGACGCGCTAAGGATTTATGTTCGTTCCGCGACGCGCTAAGGATTTCAGTTCGTTCCGCGACGCGCTAAGGATTTGTGGTTCTTCCCGCAACGCGCTAAGGTTTGTCTGTGACAGCCTTCTGTGTGTGCCTTCGCGCTCACGCACTCAGCTTTCTCGCGCTAAGTCTTGTGTCTTTTATCTTGATTTATCCAGCCGTTTACCTTTGGTGATATCGTATCTTTTGTGCTGTTGACCTAACTTGCTTTGTCTGAAAAGTTGCTTTCGGCGCAGCATGCGCATCAATCCTATTGGTTGACAGAAAAAGGTGACTGACAATATCTTTTGAGATCTTCTTTTCCTTACCTTGAACAGTGTTTGCCTGACATATCCCATGTGCTGTGAACAGTAACCTGACAGCTTTTTCCCCCTTTTTCCTGCTGCCATATCTTTTGCTTAGATTTGGTGTGATATCTTCCCCTTTTTCCAGGATTGTGTTCCCTAGGGTTTGCCTATTTATACCCAGCCTTTTCCTTAACATTTCACACACAGACACTTAATCTCTTCTCCTTCTCCCTGCTGAAGACCTTCGCAGCGTAGCCGTCAACATAACTCCAGCTCTCCTTGCCTCTGTTTTTCTCTCTTCTTTTCTGCCCAGATCTCGGTTAGTAAATGTTTATAATTTGTTTAAGTAACTCGATGCATATTACCTATGGTTAGTTATAATCTAGACACTAAAACCAATCGTTAAACCGATAATCTTTACTTATAGGTTAACTTGCTTGTTTGGTTCTTGCTTTATTTATCTTCATCGCACCGTTTATCATGTGAGTTATCTCGTACCTAATCCCTTTTTATTTTTAATGTTTTGGGATGTTCATGTGTTTATACATACTTAGAGTCTTAAACTGTTTATGAACTTTAGTCGCGCAGTGTCCCATGTGTTGAGGATGTTTACTTGGCTGTTATTTGTATGTGTGTATCATTAACCGCTTTGTTCGGCCTATTCCGAAGTTTTCATGGATCCATTGGATGAACACGGGAGACCAATCGTTTACGGTTTTCTTTGTTTACACTTGCACAGTATGTTTTCTCGTTTTTGTGCTCAATTGGGAGCACGGATTGAACTATGAGCTATGATCTATCTTAGGCTTGATCACAATCTGATTACACCCTTGCTAAACTCTAGACATACACGTGTTGCGCGCAGTTTTACTGTATTGCATTAAACTTGATTTCTCACCAACACGCAAGTGTTTGACGTTTATTTTAACACATGTTCAGGTTTGCAGTAGCTGTTTTGGAGCTTGTGGACACGTAGGAAGTTTTCTTTTATTTTGGACCTAGATTAAAATGTATCAAGACAAGTTTATGTTGATCGAATACTTTGCTTTATTATATAATGATTTTTGTTGATTTATGTTATCTTGTGTTGCGCTGCGCGCGCGCGATAAATGTGTATTAATAAATATTGACACCCAATAGTGTCACGGGTAATGAAACAAAATGTGGCGCCCCGATGTATAATCCGCCTTTGGTCGGGGTGTGACACATACGCCAGCTGTTCCCGCAGGAAAAGCCTCCCAATGGTAACGTACCCCGCCTGTTCCCGCAGCTGCGGATACAAGCCATCAGGGAAGGCTACCCGCACTAATAGTAAGGCTACACGCACAAGGCACTAACTCTCAATAATTCAGTAGTCACCTGAAGAAGGAATGAGCAAGCCGGTAATACTCCCGCCCAAATGAGCCAGTCCGTACGCTTCTGGAGGATCTTTTGTACTATACCTGCCAAGGTATGGACAAAATAGACAAGATCTGACCAAAGCAGCCCATGAATCAATCACAGGGTGACAGCTCACTGACAACAGTACGACGAGGAGCACGCTCTAGTACTTAATGTCACTATCAGCCGCTGCCTACTCACCAACCCTCATCGTGGCACGTACATAGCCTGCAGTTGGTGGAAAAGGAATAGTACACAGCCGGCCATGTCACTATCAGCCGCTGCCTACCCACCAACCACCAGCATGGCACGTGCGTAGCCCACAGTTGGTAGAAAAGGAATATTATACAGCTGGCTGTACCTGCTTGGAAACCTACCTTCGGCTATAAATACTCCAACACCTTGGAACGGTATCATTATCTTATCTTATACCATATCATATCTTATCTGCTCTAGCTATTTCTCTTAATATACACTTATATTCAGAGCAATCTAGTCTGATTCTCACGCCGGAGGGTGGTCACAAGGAGGTACCCCCCCTTCTCAGTGACGAGCTCACGGTGTCTGTTTTGCAGGTCATCAGAAGAATAACCATCTTTGCCGAACCTAACCCTCGTGGGAAACATCTACTTGACCCCAAGATTATCCGTAATCTGCCGGGGTCACTTAGTGTTTCTTCATTGGCGCCATCCGTGCATAAAAGATAGAACTAATTTTCTCAGTTTTTTCAAAACTTCTGGAAAGATGGTTAAGGTTACTCAGGTGCCAAGGCCAGCGAGTGACCAAGAAACCCCGGTAACCACAACCCCAGCTACTGGGGGGAACACCGGCGAGTACACAATTTTTACGAACACTACCCCGGTTACCCAAGCCGGGGCAAGTGCAGTAAACAATCCTTCACTGGGATTCACCGATACCCAGTTGGAGAGACAACAGACGAGGCTCCCCCGCCAAACACTTGATCAAGTTAAAGCGTGGGCGGAAGTACGTCAGAAGGAATTCCAAGCTGAGTTGGATGAACGCTTACGTTCACTCCAACAGGCTGACGAATTCGGAAACCCGCAGGACGAAGATTGGACGAAGATTGGGAAGAATCTGACAGTGACGCAAACCCGCGCCATAAGGCGAAAGGGAAGCGTAAACAAGCAGATTTCCACAGAAGAAATTTTGGAGAAACCTTTAAACCAAAAAACGCGGGTGGAAACCCACGCGACTTCTCTAAAACCTTCAGACCAACTGTTGCAAATGCGGGAACGTCCAAATTTGCAAGGGACATTGCGGAAGCAATTGCCCCGAAAAGTGCCAAACAAATGTCCAACATAGGCACATATGATGGTATATCTGACCCAGACGATCATTTGAACAGATTCATAGCGGGGGCAACCGTCAGCAATTGGACGGAACCCACGTGGTGTTACATGTTCCAAATGACGCTTGTTGGGGCAGCCAGAGCGTGGTTTGACCGTCTACCGGTCCACCACATCTACGATTGGGCAGACTTCCAGCAAAAGTTCAGCCAACACTTCAGTCAACAAAGAAAGTATACCGAAGAGCAATGGACGATCCTCAACTGCACCCGAGAGGAAGATGAGTCTTTACTAGACTTCATCACGCGCTTCAATTCAAAGAAGCTAAGTCTGGGCACTATTAGCGAAGATCTTGTCCGCGTTGCTTTCATCCAGGGCGCGGAAGACCCAGAGCTCATCCGCACCTTAACGGGTAAAGATGGCATGCCATCCACGTGGGATGCCATCATGACTGCAGCTAAACGCTTCGCGGAAACGGAAAAGCAACTGGGTAGAGATCTTCTCCAGAGTACAAACCTCTACACTCAAAAAACAAGAGAAAACAACGTCCTTACCGCCCGACAAAACGAAAAGAGGAAGCTTGGTATTTGGCAGTCAAGGGTAAACTTTGGCACCTCATCCGGCTCGCACCCTCGGTTAGGCGGAAAGGATAACATGCAGTCGTCGAACCGGAACTCCAGATGGACGCCACTCATCAAAAGCGTCACCGAGATATTTGCCACCGAGAGGCTCCCATGGCCAGAGGCTCCAATAATCCGACAGCGTCCAAACGCTGATCAAAGCAAATCCTGTGACTTCCACAGGACAAAAGGCCACACCACGGAGGAATGCGTAGCCTTGAAGGACGTCGTCGAAGCATTCGTCAGAAATGGGAAACTCACTCACCTCGTGGCGTAATGGACGCTAAGCAGGCTAATGCGTGTAGAACCCCAGTTGGGGAAAACACGGATGAAACTGCAGCTTCAATGTTGGAGACTACATACTGCGTAAACAACGAGATTCCGAACCAGGTGCATATCGGCTCGAAAGGCTCGATGACACCCCCATCCCAAGAACATGGAAGGGAGCTCAATTACACAGGCTGCATGTAGATCAATTCCAAACTTGTAAAGAAAAGGCCTAGAGCCACTTCTAATGGAAATGATTCTCCAAATCACAATGACGCTGATGGTCTTACATTTATACTTATGATCTGACCACACTGATATGCCGGTATTCACCGCATGAATAAGTGGGGAAGTAAGTCGTTGCGTGTGGAAGGCGGCAAAACCCGCATAAACACAAAAAACAGTGAAAATTTCTAAGGAAAAGATGAGGAAAACCTTCACGCAGGTCAGTTATAGGTAAAGTTTGGTCATCCCACTAAATGAAAGTGACGGTCCTACCTGCACAATCATGATAGAGGAAACTGAACATTAACCTATTGACAACCGCGCGTCGAAAGGTTAACTTATTCAAAACACTGATATGCCGGTATTCACCGCATAAATAAGTGGGGAAGAAAGTCGTTGCGTGTGGAAGGCGGCAAAACCCGCATAAACACAAAAAACGGCAGAAATTTCTAAGGAAAAGATGAGGAAAACCTTCACGCAGGTCAGTTATAGGTGAAGATTGGTCATCCCAATAAATGAAAGTGACGGTCCTACCCGCACAATCATGATAGAGGAAACTGAACACTAACCTATTGACAACCACGCGTCGAAAGGTTAACTTATTCAAAACACTTTGAAAATTGCTAAGTTAAACTAAAGTATGCACGAGCTAATCATATATTGTTTATGAGGCAAAACAAGTGCCAAATTAAACTATAATATGCATGAGCAAGTCATATAACGTTTATAAAGCAAGTCATTAAGTGAAAGTGACGGTCCTACCCGCACAAACATTTCAAACATTACAAGAATGGCCAGGTATCTACCCGCCTACAGAAATGTAAATCTATCCTAACGGTGGGAAGGGATCTCAAGGTTCAAACTTCAGGACCACTCCCTCCAAACCCACTCGAACCCGCACCATCAGTTGGCTGTGGCGGTTCAAGGAAAGCCTTGAGAATAGTTAGCCCATCATCAGCAGCAGCAATTTCGTTCACCTTCTCCACCACCGGATGCGGGAAGGCAGCATACTGGTTCACTGCTTGGTCGTAAGCAGCTTCAGTGTCCACGTCATAAAGAGGGAAGTTGGAAGGCGGGATGCCCTTCTCAACAAACCCCAGACCAAGCAGGAAACCAGCCTTTTCCCCATCCTCATGGGAAGCGTTGAGGGCTGCGCTCATGGCATCGTCATAAGATGTGTTCGTGAAGATCCGATGCACAACCTACAAAAAAAAAATATATGTATCAAAAACTTTTCTAAGTATAAAGAAAAGTGTAAAGATATTATGAAGCTACGCATACCTGCGACAACGCTTCTCGTAGAAGCCATTCCTTGGTGATCAGAGCTTCCTGGAGGGCAGCTTGAGCTTGGTCACGGGCGCGTTCGGCTTCATTTTGGTTAAGGTTGGCAAGCAACACTTCCTTAGCAGCAGCCTCTTCAACGCCCTTCAGCTTACGCTCAGTGTGGTCAAGCATACCCCTCTGATCCAAGATCTCTTGGAGCTTCTTGGCGTCTTCCATGGCCAAGGCATCATGAGCCTGCTGGAGCCTCTCTAGTTTGGCTTTAAGCTCCTCATTCTAGGCGCGCAGAGGCTCAGCAATGGCTTCAGCTTTGGTGGCCCTCTCGGTCGCGTTCCGCGCAGTTTCCTTAGCCAACCTAAGCTGTTCGTTAACAGCTTGGGTAGCCTTGGAACGGGCCTCGAGCCGGGCCTGAACTTCAACCTCGAGGGCCTTGAAGGCCTTTTCCTTCTCCGCAGCAATGGAGGCAAGTCTCCTGTTCTCCTCCCGGATAGCCCGCGCCTGAGCCACTTCCTGGCTACGCGCCGCCTTTAACTTGTCGTTTTCACGACAAAGCAACTCGACGCGCGGCTGCATCCGTGCAAGGAGAATCCGAAGCTCATTCGTCAGCCTACCCTCCTGGTAGCTAGATATGGCTTCCCCCAACGCACCACTTGGGGCTGCGTGACGCGCCCACTCGACGCAGTCCACAGCCGTTCGAAGGGTTGTTCCCCGGCGGATGTTCCACCGTGGAACATACACCTCATTTGAATCCGAAACTGCAAAAACAAAAAGCGGTTAGGAAAAAATGATAAAAAAAAGATAATAGGCCAAAATAACCCTACGCACCTGTAGGGTCGACAACAGGCCGGTAGCCGCCAAACCCATCTCCCGAACCTAAGGGATATCCATCCAAGAGGTCAGGCAGATGGGAAGGAGGCAGAGATTGGCTAGAAGCCCCAACCCTGAACATACCTGATGAACCGACCGGGGACGAGGTAGTCGCCGGTGCCGGAGGCACGGTTGAAGCCGCCGCGGTAGAGACCATCGGAGGTGAACTCACTGGAGGTGAACTCACAACCGTGGCCGCCGCTGCGGAGTAGCCCGCAGAAAAAATCACCGCCAGCTCAGTGAAGGATGCAGTGAAGATGGCACTGACAGCCGGCGGAGATGATGTCACATTTAGAACAGTTGCCTCAACGGGATGAGCAACTGAACCAACACTGCAAACAGGCGCAGCCGCCTGGGTCATCGCCTCGGGTAGGTTGACCAAACCTACCGTCATGGGTCCAGAGATGCTCCTTCCCGCTCCACTCTGGAATGCGGTTGCATCCACGCCTGCACGAAGACAAAATATTAAAAACAATGGCGGAAAGAATTGCGGGTAAGATTAATTTATACTTACGAGTTTTCTTGAGCTTGAAGGTTCTGACAGGCGAGGACGAACCCGATGGAGCCGGCCTCTTCATGCTGGGCTGGGCTGCCCGGAGGTGACAGCTGTCTCAACCTCTGAAACAGTGATCCCACCATCACCAGAGTCCCCCGCCACTTCCTCACTTTCGGTCTCCGAGTCGGACCGATTTCCCTGATCGGCGGTGGAGGCGACCTTCGCCTTGCCCTTCACGCCGGCAGCTTTCTTCTTCCTCACGAAGAAAGGCCCATCTGCGGATCCTTCATCAGAAGATGATAAAATTAGGGAAACTCCAGCAGAGGTTTGAGCATGAAGAGGGCGAGGGTTAAAGAATCCCTTACCTGGCCGCGTGGCGCTCAAAATCTCGTGGCCCGGCGGGTAGACCTCCACGAACCTATCCGCCGTTTGCTCCAGGATGGGCAACTCGTTCTCATCAAGAGCACGAGTACCCAGCCGAGCGGGACCACCGCTCTCACGCGGTTGCAGAAGCGACTGCAAGTTGTTTCCCTCTGAAAATAAAAGAAAAACAGTTAGAAGAAAAACCTTAAATCAGCAAAAAAGACGGAGCATACCGTAGGGAATAGAATTCAAACCGTATTCGAGGATGATAGGTACTTGCGGCGTCCCAGAACCGGCATCCTTCCATACCCGGCTCATCCCAAACATCACCATCCCAGACTCCGCAAAGCGGTAAACCGGAGTCTGGATCCGGGAGATCTTGGTAAACCATTCCGCCTCCTGGTAGTTGGAGGCGTGAAGGTTGGGGAGTGCCCTCCCGTTCTTGAATGTCATCGCAATAGGGACGACACGATCAGAGATATAGAAGAACTCCTGCTTCCAAGACCGAAGACTGCGCTCGGTAGCACAGATCTTCAAACCCTTGATCCGAGTGATCAAGGTGTACCAGCCCTGGATGCACCTCCAGGAATAGAAGGTCATCAGGCGGTCGACGCGGGGCTCAACGCCCAGAATGTGGCACACCCATTCAAAGTGGCGAACCTTTGCGATCGCCATCGGGTGCACCTCCGTTAAGTGTACACCGTGTTTCTCCAAAACACGGTACACAGACTTCGTCAATGGGAACCTGAGATTCCCATAAATAAAGAATGCAGCATACACCCCTATCTTGCCCTTGGGGGTATCGTACACCGTCTGGTGAGGCTCAGGAAACTCAGGCTCGAAAGGCTAGAGCAGGAACTTCTTGACGATGTACTGATAAAGGTCGACGGAAAGAGCACACTGGCACTCGCCAGCAGTACTCTTATCGTCCTTGTCGGACGCGGACATCGGGTTCTCAGGGTATACGTCGGACTCTTCGGCAGTAACCTCAGGATCATGAGTAGAAGACATTTTTGAGGTATGAAAGGCAACGATTTCAGGAGAATGCTCGACGGAAAAGTTAGAGTATTCGCCGAAAATCGTTTAGAATAAGAAGAGTGAAGTGAAGGTGTGGATTAAGGTGCACCCTCTCCCCCTTTATATACTCATCGCAATGAATGCGATGAATTTAATGCGGGGGAGAAGGAAAAGCGCAGGTGCAATGAAACTATGACACGTGGAAAGAGCAAGCTGGCAACAGCTGTCGACAGGACGCGTGCCGTAAACTTCGCGCCCACGCGCCCGAAAACTCGCGCCCACGCGCCTGAAAAAGCGTCAGGAATGACCATATACTGTCACGTCGCCATAACTTCCTGCACGTCCTGAAACTGTCAGAAGAAATCGTCGGACGACGCTAACGTCCCTTCAACAGTTTGGACTGTTCTTATCCTTTCACCAACTCTTCGAATTTCAAAAAGATTCAAAAAGATTCAAAAATAAGAGGGAATATACCGCCTTACCTTGGTAACCAAGAAACCGTAAGACGAGTGCGGGTACAGTGTCAAGGCGAAACCCTTCACATACCTAGCACCTGCAGGGAATTGAAGCCAAGAATACCTTGGTAACCAAGAAACCGTAAGACGAGTGCGGGTACAGTGTCAAGGCGAAACCCTTCACATACCTAGCACCTGCAGGGAATTGAAGCCAAGAATACCTTGGTAACCAAGAAACCGTAAGACAAGTGCGGGTACAGTGTCAAGGCGAAACCCTTCACATACTTAGCACCTGCAGGGAATTGAAGCCAAGAATACCTTGGAAGTCAAGTAACTATAAGACGAGTGCGGGTACAGTGTCAAGGCGAAACCCTTCACATACTTAGCACTTGCAGGGAATTAAAACCAAGAAGGATCTTCTGGGCCATGCTTGTGGAAAGGGAAATAACATCCCCGCATAGCGGGAACGTTGAGAACTAGATTGTTTGAAGCTCCAAGATGGAATTGGTTGTTTAACATAATTGATCACTATGTCTAAAACTACCAAAACCTCGTGGAGAATCTACACAAGTGAAACTCAACGCTCCTGACTTGCGAGGAGGTTACACACCTACCCGCATCATACCCAAAGATCAAGCAAAAAAGTCGGGAATTTCTGCACGTGACATTAGGGAAACCGCGGGAAGAATCCCCACGGACAACCTTAAAACTAAAAACCCTTTTCAAAACCCCTTGCTTAAGTCCAAAAGTTCACCTCACTTATTAACAATTCATGAGAAGAACATTGGACTGGGGGGACTTGAAGAGGTAGGTCCCAGCAGAGCCCAGTTGGACCCGCAAGACTCACCTTGAAGAGGGACGTCTGCGCAAAGACCAACTAGTTCCGCAGGACCCACCATGCTCAGAGAGATGAAGACCTTACGTGCATACGCCAGCTGTTCCCGCAGGAAAAGCCTCCCAATGGTAACGTACCCCGCCTGTTCCCGCAGCTGCGGATACAAGCCATCAGGGAAGGCTACCCGCACTAATAGTAAGGCTACACGCACAAGGCACTAACTCTCAATAATTCAGTAGTCACCTGAAGAAGGAATGAGCAAGCCGGGAATACTCCCGCCCAAATGAGCCAGTCCGTACGCTTCTGGAGGATCTTTTGTACTATACCTGCCAAGGTATGGACAAAATAGACAAGATCTGACCAAAGCAGCCCATGAATCAATCACAGGGTGACAGCTCACTGACAATAATACGACGAGGAGCACGCTCTAGTACTTAATGTCACTATCAGCCGCTGCCTACTCACCAACCCTCATCGTGGCACGTACATAGCCTGCAGTTGGTGGAAAAGGAATAGTACACAGCCGGCCATGTCACTATCAGCCGCTGCCTACCCACCAACCACCAGTATGGCACGTGCGTAGCCCACAGTTGGTAGAAAAGGAATATTATACAGCTGGTTGTACCTGCTTGGAAACCTACCTTCGGCTATAAATACTCCAACACCTTGGAACGGTATCATTATCTTATCTTATACCATATCATATCTTATCTTATCTGCTCTAGCTATTTCTCTTAATATACACTTATATTCAGAGCAATCTAGTCTGATTCTTACGCCGGAGGGTGGTCACAAGGAGGTACCCCCCCTTCTCAGTGACGAGCTCACGGTGTCTGTTTTGCAGGTCATCAGAAGAATAACCATTTTTGCCGGACCTAACCCTCGTTGGAAACATCTACTTGACCCCAAGATTATCCGTAATCAGCCGGGGTTACTTAGTGTTTCTTCACCTTGATTATATTAAAATAAAGAATAACGTACAAATCGTAGCACATACAATATTCTCTTTTGGACATCAGCCCATCAAGTGACCTAAGCCATTAACTTAACAACATATTCTGTGGATCTTCTTGTAACAAGTTTAACCGTTTCCACGTATTTAACGCTTCAGGTCTAATTTGAAACCCCATCGTAGACAGGAACCCCAACAACCAAGTAAAGCCGCTTCTGAGACAAACGCCAAAAGTCAAACCAACGACCTCTTTTAGAAAAACCAATTGTGCCATCACTAAGTTAAAAAGACGTAAGCCATTAACTTAACCTTATCGAAGAACATTTTAATAGTAACAAGATTTTAACCGTCATTAGTTATATGACGCTTCAGGTGCAACTTAAAACCTTCCATAGGTGAAAGACTCAACAAACGAGTAAACCGTCCCTAACATAGACTCCGCGACTCGGACCAACAAGAACAATGGTGGTAGAGCCTAGAAGGAGAGCGTGGCGACGTAAGCCATTAAGTAAGCTACAAACAAATATACATCGGCCCACACGAAGCTCCTTTAGAAAGTGGCACGTCATCCATGTAGTGCGTGTGTCACAAAAGACAAAATGAGGTCCAGGTTCAATGAACCTTAAAGACCGCCCCTCACCTTTGATCATCCGTAGTTTCTTCTCTCTCTGTTTATAATACATATACATTTCATCACTTGTATTCCATTCTCAATTTTAATTGGAAACGATCTACGGCGGTGATTGTGAAGGCATTGAATAATGCAGAACCTTCACCTTTACCTTTACCTTTACAAAAGAGGAATGATTCAATCGTTCCTTCTGCTGCCACTGTCTTTGTTCCTGCTGCTGCTGCTGCTGGTATGTATTATTAATTTATTGTTATTTTTCTAGGGCTTTCAATTTAGGATAAATGTGTTAATTGAGTTTTTTCATGTCATAGCAATTTGAAATTTAACTAAAGCTTCAAAATTTACGACGGGTTCTTTTGACTTGCAAGAGCTTTCGAGCACATTTTTCTAAAGATCCAGAGAGAGTAGTTTTTACACGCGGGCCCGGCTCATTTATTATTTATAAATTGATTTATATATATATTTTAATTAATTTTATATAATTTGAGAAAAATCTTTTTAAGTCAAAAGCTCGGCTTGAGCTTGTGTAGTAGAGCCAAAGTTCAGCTCGAGCTTGTCTGTGTAGTGTGAAATTAAAACATACAAGTCCAAAGGAGTAAAACTTAAAATATGGTCCAAGCCTAAACGACCTTCCTATACAAGACTCGAGCTCAAGCTCGATAACTAAATGATTTTTATTGTCGTTTCAATCCAAGCTCAGCTTGGCTCGTTTGCACCCCTAGTTTATATTTTAAAGTTCATACCTAGTGCTTGATTGAAGTGATATGGAGATTTGTAGCTTATAAAGCTTTCAACTACAATAAATGACTTGTATGTTGTGTGTTAATTATACAGATGTAGTGGACAAATCAATAGTTGCTGAGGACATTGAGAAACTGGCTCAGGATCTTGAGAAGGCTTCTCCACTTGAAATTATGGATAAAGCCCTTGAAAAATATGGGAATGATATTGCTATAGCTTTCAGGTAATATAATAATCTAACACTACAACTTCTGTTAACACATGATTTACAACTACCTAATATATGTTGGAATACAATTTTAACATCCCAAAATTGGTTCTTGATTGCAGTGGTGCTGAAGATGTTGCTTTGATAGAGTATGCTCACTTGACCGGACGCCCGTTCAGGGTTTTTAGCCTTGACACCGGGCGGTTGAACCCGGAAACTTACAAGTTTTTTGATACGGTTGAGAAACATTATGGCATTCGAATCGAGTACATGTTCCCTGGCGCGGTTGAAGTGCAGGCTTTGGTTAGAACCAAGGGTTTGTTCTCGTTTTATGAAGACGGTCATCAAGAATGCTGCCGTGTGCGAAAGGTGCGACCTTTGAGGCGGGCCTTGAAGGGTTTGCGGGCTTGGATCACGGGCCAAAGAAAAGACCAATCTCCCGGGACTAGATCCGAAGTTCCGGTGGTTCAAGTGGACCCGGTTTTTGAAGGGATGGATGGTGGTTCGGGTAGTTTGGTGAAGTGGAACCCTGTTGCAAATGTAGCAGGTAATGATATATGGAACTTCCTCCGAACCATGGAGGTACCGGTTAACTCGTTGCATGCTCAAGGGTACATCTCGATAGGGTGTGAGCCGTGCACGAGGGCGGTGTTGCCCGGTCAGCACGAGAGGGAAGGGCGATGGTGGTGGGAGGATGCCAAAGCTAAAGAATGTGGATTGCATAAAGGAAACCTCAAGGAGGAAAATGTTAATGGAAATGGAAATGATTCGGTAAATGGAAACGCGAGTTCTGATATCTTTGAGAGCCAGAACATTGTGAACTTGAGCCGAGCGGGGATTGAAAACCTTTTGAAGATGGAAGACCAAAAAGACGGTTGGATGGTGGTTCTTTACGCACCGTGGTGCCCGTTCTGTCAGGCAATGGAAGCGTCGTATGTGGAATTGGCGGATAAGTTAGCCGGAAGTGGTGTGAAGATTGGGAAGTTTAGAGCGGATGGTGATCAGAAGACGTTTGCACAACAAGAGTTGCAGCTCGGGAGCTTCCCGACTATCCTTTTCTTCCCGAAGCACTCGTCGAGGCCTATTAAGTATCCGTCGGAGAAGAGGGATGTCGACTCGTTGGTGGCTTTCATCAACGCCCTTAGATGATGAAGAAAAGACTAAAAGAGTGTTTGTTGTTTATGCTTTTGAGAGCTTGCAGCTTAATGCACAGTTTTGGTTCTAGTCATTGTATAATATCGTGTAGTGTTTTGTTTTTTCCTGTTTTCTAGTCCTGGTTTTGGTCTTGTCAGCTTGATGAGTAAAAATATAAAATAAATATTGTAACATTTTGTAGGCATTTTTTCCTCTCATACGCTCCTTCCTTTCTATATTTTTATTTTAAAATGTTTTAGATACCAAGCCTAATTTTAAATCTTAATTTATAAAAATAATTTCATAAGATGCGAAGTAAAAGAAATGGTATACAAATTAACATATGAATCATATTAACTGTATAAAAGATATAAATCCAAAAATAGGATATAACATTCTACATTTGTATTTAACTATTTATTTCATTTTCAATGTTATGATCTTTATTTATTTCTTAAATTTGATTATTCTGATTTTGTAAATACATAGTTAACTTTTTAAAGTACCAAAACTTTTATAAACGATATGAGACTTTTTCTGTAGCTTTTTTTGGCAAAAGATATTACATAAAACAAGTTTTTTTTTAGCATCACACAAGTAAAATCTTTATTCTTTAAATGCTCATAAAACCATAATAAATCTGAATAAAATCAAATAAAATATTTATATTCTTTTAGAATAGTAGAAAATATGGTTTTTATTGTGCATTAAATATTCCTACCAAACTTTAAACCACCATTAAAGACTTAAAGTACCCATTATTTTACACAGATGATTTTGCATCATCCTCAAATCCAAGAAAAAGGAAGGAACAAAGTGCAAAGAGCCAAAGCTCCAAAAGTGTGGGCACTACCATTGAGGGCATAATAGTCATTTAAATATATATCTTAACTTCAATTGCTCTAGATCTCACTAGTCAAAACTACTCTCAAAGATTTCTTGCCCAACTTCATACTGTCTTGTTCCTGTGCCTTATAGAACATGAAAGTTGCAGACCTCAAACTTCTCTTTAATGGCTGTTCTTAGACTCCTTGCTCTCTTTCTCATCTTCTTCCTCATCTCCACTGCTGCATTACCAGGTAAAAAGCTCAATTTTTATCACAGATTTCATAAACCATGTCAGTAAATACAGTTTCTTGAGCACAAAGTTCAAGAAAGCTACCAAAATTACAAACACACATCAAAAATCACATTTTTTTCACTTTCTTGTTTACTAATTCAACAACCCCACTTGAAAAGATTTGATTTTTATTCAAGTCATGATGAAAATAGTCAAACCAATGTCAAGAAAGCTACCAAAATTACAAACCCACCTCAAAAATCACATTTTTTTCACTTTTTATGCACTAATTCAAGAACCCCACTTGAAAAGATTTGATTTTTACTGAGTTAATGGTGAAAAAAGTCAAAACCTAATGTTAATTTTCTTGAATACTTTGCAGAGGTTAAGGTACAAGAAGCAAAAGATGAACCATTTGTGGGAGTTAACATAGGTACAGATATAACAAACTTACTCCCCCCTGCACAATTAGTTTCATTCCTGCAACAACAAAAGGTAACCCATATTCTCAAAGCCTTATCGAAAACCAAGATTCGGGTCATCATTTCGGTACCAAATAACCAAATTCTTGGTATTGGGTCATCCAACACCACTGCAGCCAACTGGATTAACCGGAATGTGGCTGCATTTTACCCCGATACACTCATCACCACCGTGGCGGTAGGCGATGAGGTGTTGACTACGGTCCCTTCGTTGTCTTCCATGGTAATGCCAGCTATTGAAGCACTTTACAGTGCTTTAGTGGCTTCAAATTTGCATACTCAGATCAAGATTTCGACCCCACATGCTTCGAACATTATTCTTGATCCATTCCCACCTTCTCAAGCTTATTTTAATGAAACCCTTTCGCCCGTTATAAAGCAACTGCTTCAGTTTCTTTCAAGGACTAATTCACCACTAATGATGAATATGTACCCGTACTATGTGTTTATGCAGAACAAAGGGGTTGTCCCCTTAGATAACTCATTGTTTAAGCCGTTAACACCTTCAAAAGAAATGGTGGATCCTAATACTTTGTTGCATTATACAAACGTGCTCGATGCTATGATCGATTCGGCTTATTCATCAATGAAGAATCTAAATGCTTCCGATGTTTTAGTTCTTGTTACAGAAACCGGATGGCCTTCAAAAGGTGATTCAAAGGAGCCGTATGCAACAATCGATAATGCCGACACGTATAACTCTAATTTGATTAAGCATGTTTTGGATAGAAGCGGGACCCCGCTTCATCCCGAGGTCACTTCTAGTGTTTACATATATGAATTGTTTAATGAAGATTTGAGAACGTCACCCATTTCCGAGGCGAATTGGGGGTTGTTTTATGCGAATACGACTCCCGTTTACTTGCTTCATGTGTCCGGGAGTGGCGAGTTTTTGGCGAATGATACTACAAATCAAACCTTTTGTGTTGCAATGGATGGTGTTGATGGTAAAACATTGCAAACAGCTTTGGATTGGGCTTGTGGGCCCGGAAGAGCTAACTGCTCAGAGATTCAACCAGGGGAAAGCTGTTATTCGCCTAATAATGTTAAGAATCATGCTTCTTATGCATTTGATAGTTACTATGAGAAACAAGGAAGAGCTGCAGGCTCTTGTGATTTCAAAGGTGTGGCCATAATCACCACTACTGATCCAAGTAAGTCCTTCCTTCATTGCATAATTTACATCAAACAAACGTACCTAGTAGAATCCCACTCATAGCAAAACTATCGGTAGGGTGTGTGGTGGGTGTGATGGTAGCAAACCTTACCAGCTCTAAAAACCTTTTCTTTCTTTCTATAGTGTTGTGCAAATCGGCCTAGGCGGACCCCAGGCGCCTCGATTTTGGCTAGTCTGTCAAAATGGGTCCTAGGCAGATAAAATCGGTCATAGGCGCTCAAATAAAATCGGTCCAAATCGCCTAACATGTCCATAAGCTTTTTAGTGAAATCCGGCCCAACAAATTCTGCTCAAATACACTTTTAGACCATATGTAATATAAGCTTTTAAGTACTTGATTTGCTATGTTTAAGGTTAGATGTTTGAATTTTGAACTATTTTTAAGTATTTTGTTCATATTAATGCATATATAATTATATTAATATGAAAATTACACATAAAAACTCCAATCCGATTAATCCTAGGTGGTACCGACTAGCGACATCTGCAACACTATTTATTATTATTTTTTTATTTATTTTTTATTTTTTATGTTTTTGTATGGCATATTACAGTATAGAAGTCTAGAATCATTTACATCAAACCTTGGTATGATTCATAGGATGCTTATACTGTAGAAAAACAGTTATGACTTATGAGTATGTCATCCACTTGTAAGACAAAAATGCACATACATGTTTTCTTTCTTTCTCTGACTGATGGAGTGAAAGCAGTAGAACCCACACAATAAAAATATAGCTATTAATGGTTAGATACAAATAAATCATGCAATGAAATCTGTACACTATATATGTTTTACCATTTTAGCCCTTGTAAAGAACTAGATACCATGCAGGGGCCCCATTAGTTTTTGTATCATGTTCACTGCTTGCTTTATATTATGTACTGAGTAGTGACTTGTCTTCTTGCACTGGTTTTTGTACCAACTGCAGGTCACGGGGCATGTGTATTTCCTGGAAGGTTAGCTATATTTTCTGTCATTTCCAAAAAAAAAAAACCATTTTATGTAAGATTACCATATTATCCTTTTTGTAAGATTGAGGCTGATGATGTTTGAATATGGTGCAGTAAAATAATAAGCAATAGGACCGACACGGTGGTGAACTCGACGAATGCAACAAGCGGGGTGGATGCGTTAAGGTTTGTTGGAACGAGGCCTCTTAAGGACGGTTGGGGAGTCGTTTTTGGCATCATGTTCTATTTATACATTTTGTGGTTGTCCGTTTCTTGAAGGTGCGAACTAACCTCTACTTGGAACTAAACTAAACTTTGGTGTGGACTGACTGACAACGGTTATTGTGTTTTGCAGGAAAACGACGGCAAAGATGGAGCTGAGGCTATGATTATTTTTTGGTATGGATGGATGGATGTATAATGTTGTATTTAGTCATTCATGGGAAGGAATGTAGACTGTATGTTAGCGGCGGTGTCAATGCTCATCTAAAGATGATGGTGTTGAACATCAAGTTTTCTTTCTTAATAAAAGTGTTCAATTTTGTAGCCAGCCCAATAGTTACAAGTCAAGCCACATCCTTAATAAAAAGTACCATTGATCTCGTTTCAATAATATGCAAGAATTAATAAATTGGTGAATAACTCCAAACTCTTCTTCTGCAAGTATTTGCTTCCACTTCTTAGCAAGCTCTGAGATTATATTCGTTAAAAGGAAAAAAAAAACAACATTAATTCTATTGTAAGACCAAAAAAAAAGAAAAAATTTATATTCTTACTTGCATGAAGTATTTCTTTTTGTGGACCATCTAATGCATATCCATAGGCGGCCGTGTTAATGACAGATGCAGCACATCGCCTCACTTCGGCTTCTTCAAGATCTATATATATACATATCTTACATCAGAAACATGATAAAAATACATTCTTACTTATGATAACCATAAGACACCTAACATTCTATAAAGTAAAGTATTAAGTTGCTAAAATATATCTCATGAAAAGTTTTAGAGGCCAGACAATTACCAATAGTTTCTGATGCTGATGCAGAGTTAACAAGATCGCAACTGAGATCCTTTCTACCTATTAGTTACTACTTATCATAAGTTCATAACTACCCACAAGCATGCATAAGTGAAAGATGAAAACAGATCAATATACCCCTCATCCTGGGCCTGGACCGGAGGAGGCTTCCGTATTTCTTCAACTAAATGGCCCGTCATTCGATTCGATTCTTTATTTACTAGCTTAGCTTATAAACCCCACGGGGCTTGGTAAAAAAACGTGAAACTTAACAACATCAATTATATATGCATATGTATGTTTAAAATACACTGGCAAATATATATAGATTACAAACAAACAAAAATCCGTTTCATGCCAAACGTTAGCTAGCAAGAGTATTCAACCTTTGCTAAATGATGTTAACTTTTATATACTTCCACACAAACACAGACTTCTTGGAATTTATTTGTAATTATGTATGTATCTGCAAATGCACCGTCATCGATATACATACTATTTTGATACACTTCTTGTGTGTCATCGTCTGTGTTCACTAATCAATTTTCCTTGCATATTTGTCCATTTATGAGAAATTCACTCAAAGTGATAAAAAAAAAAAGTTATCTTATTATCTTAATCTGGACAAACTGTTGGGCTTCACATTCTGGCCTGACCTTTTAGGATTTATGTGTGTTGTTTTCATCTTAAGGGATACTTGTTCGCTTTCTTTTGATAACGCGCTCACAAGGACATACTTTTGCATGCAAGCTGTTAGCTTCTTTTATTAGTTTTTATAACTATAATCTAATTTATAAAGGAAGTGTATTTTTAACGTAATAATATAATCAATATACGCAGCTTAGCAAATTGCCTGTGAAGTCTTTCGGCTTTGAGAAATTTGGTTTGCTGTTATATGTGACTGCATTGTAAAAAACAGAACACCATTACTGCTGTGTGTGTGCTTGATGTTTGACAACTAATCATGGGTGTGTGTGCTTTTGTGGATCAATGGTTTCCACATGATAGACAAGTAACATGGTCCATTGCCCATTGGCATTATCTGTTCTGTTTTGGGCAAAATGGTAAAGTTTTGTTGATGGTTTGTGTCTGTTATGTGCTCTTCTCTTTTGACTAAAACTGTGTACATGCATTAGTTTTGGGATGCCCTACTTAAGTATGTGCGCGTTTTGCGGTAATATGCATAATGCGTAATTAAAACTCGTTACAACAGTGGAACAAACATAGAAAGTTGGACGCATTATTGTAACATGTAAGCACTAATGCTTAATAATGTTTTTCTGTAAATGAATTTAAACTGAAATAGTATGCACATTGTTAACACATCTACATTTAAACAAGAGGTCACCTAAAAAAATAGATGCGCTTATTATACTATTAACAAAGTTATAGATTTAAAATACAGAGAATCGATGACATTATTTCAAACTAAAAGTCAACTCAATTAATGCATCTTTTTTTAAAAAACTTTAGAACATATTTAAATTCTCATCAATTATTAACATTTTTTCTTAATAACCATTTAATTGGTTCAACTATTATTTTTTCTTGAAAGGCAGGTTCGAATACTTATATGTGCACTTAATTGTTGTTTATTTACGTTACATGTGACATCTCTTGCAACTAATGAACTCTGACATGGTCTAAAATGCAAAGTGCAATAATTAACCGATAAAATTAGTAATTAAATGCATATGTTTTGTCGTGTCAAGTTATTTTATAAAGTGAGATAAAAGTGAGAAAGATTTATGTCCTAAAAAACCCCTTAAAAATAATAATTCAAAATATAAATCAAAAAACAAAACTTAAAAAAAAAAACCTAGTACGTGTTTTGGCCTCAATTTATTTAATTTGACATCTATTTATGTGTTATCACGTCAATTTATGCATGTTAACATCCATTTATGTATTTTGGATTCCATTTATGCATGTTCGAGTATTAAAACCTAGGTATAAAAAAATGGTTCCGGGATTTTTATACACCTCTACCTAAATGGTCTTCTTCAATCTTTGGGCTTACCAAGATTAGTTTATGTGTTGGACTTTAAAATGTTGCATGTTGGGCTATTTGTGAGGAACCTCCACAATCATTAACATGCGGTCTATGCCAATTACATCGAAGAAAAACTAGTACAAACAAATACGGTAATTTAATTCTAAGTTAAATGAAGCCAAGCCATATAATATTTTATCAAAACTGACATTTTTTATTTACACATATTTGTAAATAGAATGTAGTAGTAATTCGCTTTCCTTTTTTTAAGTTCTATATAAATTTGTAACCAAGTGCAGGTCCGTTTGTCATGATCTAAGACGTCTTTTTCCTAAAAAACAAATTAAATATATATTTCCCATTATGCATCTCAGATGATAACTCGCCAATCAAGGGGAAAAGTGGAAAACTGTCAAACTTTTAAATTTTAACCTATAATATAAACCAAATAATGAATGATTTACTTTCTTTTTTTAATGAACGACTAAATATTAAATTTTACTATAATTAAATCATTGGCCTCATATTTTTATACATTCTTTTTTAATAGCAAATTTGGTAATCTCCTAAAGTCCTCTTACTACTAGGCTAAAGCCTTGGTGGCATTGACCTCCTATTTTACATTATAATAATAATAATTACCTTGTCATCCCATCAATTATTTTTTCCTAAACTACTAAAACAAATTTAGAGTGTTCATATGTTGAGATCCTCAATTTACTGAAGTTAATTATTATTTTATTAAATGCCATGTCCATGTGTAAGTTAAATATTTATAAGATATGTAAATGTGTAGGTTAAAAAAATGATAGGATGCACACATGTGTAGGTTAAAGAAGTTATAGGATTTATGCATGCGGAGGTTAAATAACTATAGAATATACACATATGTGGCTAAAAAGTTGGTTAATGAAAATAAAAGTTGAAATATAAAGGAGGGATTTACAATTTTTAAAAGAAGACAAAAATGATAATATCTACATATGTTTCTAGTATACATTGTGTAGGGAAGGTTTCATGATAAAGAAAATAAATTAATAATTTATCATAACTGATTATTATAAGTTGTTCAAGTACTCCTTGCAGAAAGACGTGCCAAAATTTCTTTAATAGCCAAGCCTTTTTTTTTTATCTCCAACAAAACTCTATAGTAAGTATGGATGTTAACGGTCAGTTCAACTGTTTTTTATGAATTTTTTGGGTCGAACAAATGCTTATGATCTTATCACTAAACTACGATTTCTTCATAAACTAAATCTAACTTGTCAAATGACCAAAACAGTTTGGTTTTGACAGTTTAGACAAGGCTTTTTTAGCACGGAATCTACCATTAAATCTTTAAACCGTGAAAATATTAGTTTAGATTTATTTCTTATTAAATTCATATAAATCAAGTTAAATTAAATATTAGTTGATATATCAACCGGTTTAAATTTATCCAGTTACCAAACCGTAAAGCCTAAATTTTCATACTGTAAACTAATAAAGCGAACTATGAAAGTCTTAACCAGACTGAAAAGACGGATTTACTCAGCTTTAGAATGTTCAATCAACTTCTAGCATTCTTTTTTTCTATTATTATTATGAAAGCAATGAAGTCAATTTCAAAGAATCACATGCAGTTGCAAATTGCCATTAAAAGTGATAGAGGCTACAATTACAATCACCGGCGGAAATTGATTCAAAACGTGCTATGATTCCAATGCATAGTTGACTCCGTGAATTTTGAATTTTTCTCTTCATATCTATCCATTATTACACAACTAGTCCCTCTATTTTAAATATATTCACATGCTAGCTAACATGTTCATTCCTCACTTGTTTAATAGTAAAATAACTTATTGTACATTTGTACCACGGTTTTTATTTGCTTTGTCATTGAAGAGGTATGTACCCGCCTCAACACCGAGCGAGACGGGTCAACCCACAAGATATAGACAAGACGCTTGAAATCAAGACTTTATGAAGGCACAAAGCCAAAACCTACGCGCATGGCGCATATCACATATGCTCACGCATATCACATATGCTCATGCATCACATGCTCAGGCATCATATGCCCAGGCACCACACATGCTCAGGCATCACAGATGCCCAGGCACCACAGATGCCCAGGCATCACATATGCTCACGCATCACATATGCGCGTGGCGCATCAGCGCGCGGCACATATCACATGCTCTTGCATATCACATCTGCGCATGAAACATCTGCGCGTGAGAATAAAGAGAAGACCTCGCGCATCCTCAGGATTGGCGCATATCACACATGCACATAATCAACCTCGCCCTTATCCAAATCAGGATTAGGGCAACCTTGATTGTGCACGTCAGACAACCTTCCAGAAGGTATCTTTTTAAGGAATAAGAATATGCTGATGTTGACAGCTGCCAATGAAAGGTGGACAACTCAGCATAAACCATGTGCTACCACGTGATTATAACCAATGAAAAAGCACCAGGTGTCCCCAAGGACACGTGGCGTAAAGCAATTGGAGGAGGCCAGCAAGGCCCTGATTAGGTCTAAGCCCAATCAGTGGAAACCCTAGCACTATAACTACCACATCAACTCCACAAGGAGAGGATCATCCAATATCATCAGATAACACACTGAAACAGACAATAACAGAGTATTCAGCTATTAAGCAATACACTCTAAATTCCTTACTCTCACATATTATTATCTTCTCCCACAAATACTTATTCTCACACCGGAGGGTTACCCCAAAGAGGACCCCTCTGTCCCTTTTTGAGGGGTAAGTTTACGGTGCTGTTCATTTTGTAGGTGGAAGAACCCAGATCCAAGAGAAACCATCGGTGAAATAGCATAATCACACCCGAGGAAAGTAGATCGTCTACCAGTGAGTCGATCCACGTTTCTTCATTGGCGCTATCCACTGTTACAACGGCAACAAGATCTCATCAGATCTCTATAAAAAACCAATTTTCACCATGGTTTCTGGCGTTCGTAACGTTGATCAAGTTCTGGAGGATATTGAACGTGAGGATGTTAATGGGGGACAACAGTTTCTGAGGGTGCCGCGTGATTCTACGCGCACCACCAGTAACCGTCCCTTCATCACAACTCCTCATGACCAGACTGAAACTCCTCCAGACGATCTTACGTTACAAAATCTTGCCGGCGCGAAACAAAAAGGACCAATGGGTCCAGAAGATGAAACTAATGACCCCAAAGAATGGCTCAAAAACGAGCAACGGCGCCTAATGGACAAGTACAATGAGATGGTCAAACACAAAAAGACAGCCGACTTAACACAAAGGCTAGCGTTTGACAAGCAAAACGTTCATGGGACAAAAAGGGCGCGCGCGCCGGAAGATGGTCATTCCGTTCACACTGCACACACTGAGTTCAGTGATGAAGAAGTGCACAGCATGAGGAAGACGCGAGATACTCATGCAGGAGGCTCACAGCTCCGCGCGCACGTAAACATGGCGCCTGGAGCCAGAGCCGATCTGGATCTGCACGCGCCATACAGCCCACCAGTAAGAGGGCAAGTGGACGTAACCACACCATACAGGCCAGCCATCTTGGTGAAACATTCAAAGTTCACTGAGCGCATAGCGAAGGCCCCTATTCAGCACAAAACCAAGATGCCAAGTGGTTTGGGCAAATATGACGGCACAACAGATCCAGACGATTTCTTACAAGGGTTTTACAACACAGGAAACCTGGAAAGCTGGATGATGCCAACATGGTGTCACATGTTTGCCCGCTGCCTCACGGGCGCGGCGCGTGTCTGGTTCGAGAGCTTGCCGACTGGGCAAATCGATGGGTTCGAGGAACTATTGGAAAAGTTCCAAGCCCACTTCGTACAACAGCGCAGACACACGCGCGACCCTGATGACATCATGCACTGCGTGCGCAGGAATGATGAAACGATTGAAGACTACATAACTCGTTTCAATCAGGAGTCTCTTGCAATCGGAGGTATCACGGAGCAACTATTGCGCATGGCCTTTATACAGGGCGCGCGCAGTGATCAACTCCGCCGAGCTCTCGTAAGCAGAGATGGCATGCCCACCACGTGGGCCAAGTTAATGGAAGCATCGCGAGTCTTCGCGAGAAATGAAAAACAAATTGCCCAAGATAGGGCAAGAGAACGAGCGCATCAAGCTGAGTCACCGCGCAGCAACGAAAAAAGGGGCAAACAGAACTCTGTATGGTCCAGGTTGCAATCAACCAGTTTTTCTTCTGCAGAAAAGCAGGCGCAACCAAGCTCGCCCCAGCCCCAAAAAGACGTTCGTAATCGCGGGGAGGGTGACAAGAGGGAAGGCGGCAGAGATCCTAACAGACCTCTGCCAAGAATATGGACTCCCCTCACTAAAACGCCTTCACAGGTGTTAAGCACTGAGAATGTCCAATTCAAAAGCCCCAAGCCACTACACTACAAGGGACCATCAGACAGTGGCAAGTACTGTGAGTTTCACAAGTCCACAGGACACAACACTGATGCATGCCACCACTTGAAGGATGCAATTGAAAAGGATGTGAAATCAGGCAAGCTGGCTCACCTGGTGAAAAACTCAAGACCAGAAAATGAACAATCAGGAGCCTCAGCCAGCAAAAAGTACAAAAGAATCTGTGTAGCTGAGGGAGGAAGGCAAGGGCAAATATCAAGAAAGAGAAGCGCTTCTCCAAGGAGATTGGCGCGAGCAACAAGTAATCTTCCCAAGAATCAGGGGAGGCCCTTCCATCAGCAGTCCTCTTGTCATCACTACACACATTGCTCATTATGAAGTGTCAAAAGTCCTGGTGGACACTGGCAGCGAATCAGACATCATGTATGAGCAATGTTTCAGGAAACTGGATCCGGCAGACCAAGCAAGGCTTGAGATTGTGAATGCACCGATCTCTGGTGTCTCGAATGAAATCATTCATCCCCTAGGTCAAATACAATTTGAACTAACCATGGGGGATGAAAAACACAAGCGAGCCGAAGTTGTCAACTTCTTGGTCTTGCCCACCACTTCATGCCACAATATGATCTTGGGTAGGGAAACGATTGCCCAATTCAACGCCATACCGTCACCAGCGCACGGCGCATTGGGGTTCCCAACACCAACAGGTGTAACTTTTGTATACCGAGATCATTTGTGTGCAGTGACAAGTACTCCGCGGGAAGGGAGAATGAAACTTCCAATGGCAGACAACGCGCCAGAGGAATGGATTCTCAACCCAAAATTCCCGGAGCAGACAATCACAATTGGCGCTACGATATCAGACGACACGAGGTTGAGAATGAAAAGATTGCTCACAGCATATATGTCGGTCTTCGCGTGGCAACACTCTGATATGACTGGGGTTCCGCGAGACCTGGCGCAACATTCTCTCAACACCTTCAAGTCTGTAGAGCCAATTGCTCAAAAGAAGAGAGTCATGGGGGATGAGAAGGCAAGGGCCATGAACGAGCAGGTTGAGGATCTATTGCGCGCAAACATCATCCGCCCGATACGATACCAGACATGGGTAGCCAATCCTGTGATGGTAAAGAAAGGTAACGGGTCATGGAGGATGTGCATTGACTTCAAGGATCTCAACAAAGCGTGCCCAAAAGATTGTTACCCCCTCCCAAACATCGACGCAAAGGTGGACTCCGTGGCGCCATTCAAGCTCAAATGTTTCCTGGATGCCTACAAGGGCTATCACCAGATTCAAATGGCACCACAAGACGAGGACAAGACCGCCTTCAGAACCGACAAGGGTGTTTTTTGTTACACAAAAATGCCCTTTGGTTTGAAGAATGCGGGAGCCACCTACCAAAGACTTATGGATGCTGTTTTCAGCGAGCAGATTGGAAGAAACCTAGAAGTCTATGTGGATGATTTGGTGATCAAAAGCAGGGAGGAAAAACAAATGCTCAAAGACATCGAAGAAACCCTTGGGCGCCTAAAGGAAGTTAACATGAAGCTCAATCCGAGCAAATGCACTTTCGGCGTACTAGAGGGAAAATTTCTAGGTGTAATGGTCACCAAGGATGGTTTCAAGGTGAACCCTGAGAAGGTGGAGGCCATCCTTGACATGCCCTCGCCATCCACCATGAAAGAAGTCCAGAAGCTGAATGGTAGATTGGTTTCAATCAACAGGTTCCTAGCGAACCATGCAAGCAAATCTACCCCATTTGTCAACACATTGAGGAATTGCTGTTGGTACATGTGTGTCAGTAGTTCATAGTCTAGCATTTGTAATCGAGTCTGTAATGTAATTATGTTTTGTTTATGATTGTTTTGTACTACGCGAAGTTGTCAACAAGTTCGCTATGGCGAACTTGTTGAATCAGCGAAGTTATGGACAACTTCGCCAATGGCGAAGTTGTCGTGTATAAAACTGTTTCGCTGAAACAGTTTGAGTGTTGGTCGTTTTAGGGTTTGTTTCAGTGTGTTTCATATTGTTACGTGTTATTCTCTGTAATAGTGACCGTGAGTCACGTGTTCGGTTATCAATATAACGTGGTTGATTTATTGCTCGTGTGATTCTATCTCTACACTCGTAACTACCTGCGCAGGGATTCCGCACCTGCGTTGTTAGCGATATCCCGTGTACGATCCGTCCAGGAACCTACAATTGGTATCAGAGCCGATCGGCTCGATTGTAAGGTTCGGGATTTCACGCGGGTGTAGAAAACGTCTCGTTTGACCTATTCGCGGGACGTGTTTTTATTGGGATTGAGTTTTGCTAGTGCTTGACAGTCATTTTCAAGCCTTTGCATTGATCGGGAGCTGCTGGATTGACGAAAACAGATCTGAACAAACTTCCCTGTTCATCGGGCGAAGTTACCGTTCATCGGGCGAAGTTACCATTCTTCAGGCGAAGTTGCCGTCGCTGGAATTAGGGTTTTTGGCGAAGATATAAGGATTAGCGAAGTTAACTACAACTTCGCTCACTTCATAAGTTCGCCTTAGCGAAGTTATCCGCAACTTCGCTTCATACCCAAGTTCGCTCAACTCATAAGTTCGCCAGAGCTAAGCGAAGTTATTTTTAACTTCGCCAAATTCAAGCGAATTTAAGATCTCAGCGAAGTTCTCTTTCAGCGAAGTTAACCTTCAAGCGAAGTTATTCTTAACTTCGCCTACTGAGCTGTTTTAATATTTTTTTGTTTTTCCAGGTTTTTCAGGTTTTTGCAAGGATGTCGTCGATCAACATCTCCGATTTGGTCAAGATGGAAGTAGAAGCGAGGTCTGCCACTAAGGCCCCGAGGCTGATGAAAGGAACTGACTTCGTGGCATGGAAGGATAGATTCATCCAATACATCAAATACCAGGATGCCAAAATGTGGGTGTGCATCCAGGATGGATATATCCCTCCAACTATGCAATACGAAGGCCGTGACGTAGTTAAGAAGTACAGCAAAATGGAGGACGAAGAAAAGAAAATGTACGAGGCCGAAAGCAAGGCCCATGCTGCGATAACAATGGCACTTCCTCAAGAGGTTCTCCATACGTTCCGAAAGTACACTTCTGCAAGAGAGCTTTGGGATGCTCTTGAAAATAGATTCGAGGGGAATGTGGGTATCCGTGCATCGAAGGTAAAACTTTTGAAGACCCAGTTCTCCGTCTTCAAATTTTTGAAGAACGAATCGCTGGATGATATTATCACCAGATACTATCATCTAATGACAGAGCTTAGCAATTATTCAATTGCTTACCGAGAAGAAGAGATCGTTGAAAAACTTCTCGATGCTCTCCCACCGAAGTGGGAAATGTACACCGTTCTTATGAGGGAAGACAGAGACTTTCCTAATTATGATCTTGAAACGGCAGTGAACAAGCTCAGAACTTATGAGCTTAATATGGTTCGAAAAGAAACACCTACAGATCAGATACAAGACCCTGGTATGTATGGTGCAAAGGTTAACTCAGGCTCAAGTTCGAGGCCTGAATCTGCTGCTTATTACTCTAAAGGGGAGTCAGGTTCTGACTCGTCTCATGAAGGAAACGTTTCTGTAAACACGAATGGTGATGTATGTTTCGTTGCTGGAGGATCTAGTACTTCAAAGCCTCAAGCATCCACAAGTAGTTTTTCTGCAAATGCATCAAGCAATAGTTATTCCAAGATGCCTATGAGTGTAAAATCTGCTGAAGAGCAGTTTGCAGTCTATGCATCATTTATTGCTTCCTACGAAAACTACATCCAGGGGAAGATTGTGGACCCTGCTGTACTAGATGAGGATTACGACCAGATCGATGCTGATGATCTGGAGGAGATGGACTTGCAATGGCAAATGGCAATGATTGTGAGGCGTGTGAAACGGTTTATGAACAAAACTGGGAGAAAGTTTGTAGGTGGTCGGCCTGGGTTCGACAAATCCAAGGTAAGGTGCTATAATTGTCAACAGTACGGGCACTTTGCCAAGAAATGCAGAAATGAGAGGGTTGAACGAGGACAAGGTCGACCTACACAACACTCAGGAGTTAACAGAGAGATAAATGCCATGTTGACCAGAGAGGCAGGAGAGTACAACTGGAATCAACGCTCAAGTGGTTCTGGTGAGCAAGCAAACATGGCTGAGTCTGAAGCTGAAGAATGTGAGAAGGTTGAAGAAATTGAGAAAGCAAATGAAGAAGAAACCGCTTTCATGGCAAATGACAAAGATAATCGCTCCGAGGTAAGTCCTAAAACTATTTGTACTAGTTGTGAGAATTTGTCTGAGCAACTTAAAACGATAACTGATCAGTATGTCCATTTAGATGCTGACTTTAAAACTATTAAAGAAGATCACCATTTTACGAAAGCAAGAGAAACGAATTATAAAATTAAAATAAAAGCATGTGAAAAAGATGTTCAAAGCTTAAAAATTAAACTTGCTGAGAAAATTGAAATAATTGATCTTAGTTATGAAGTTTTGGAGGAAAAAACTAAAGTGATTGCTGATCGGGATAAACAGATTGCTGACCACCAGGTAAAGGTGGTGGAACTGAACCGCAAACTTGAGCAGTTCAGGAATTCCTCAACCATCCTTGATCACCTCGTGAGTGATCCAGGTACCTCTGCAAAGAGGGGAGGAATCGGATATCACGAAGTTCCACCACCCTTTAACCACAATTATACATATAATCCGAGTGTTCAGAAATCTGTTGATTTCGAGGTTAATCAGACAACTCCAATTAAGATTTCAAGGGTAGAATCAAGTGTTAGCTGTGGCGAAACGAGTTCGCCTGTTTCTAGTGTAAATATTTCTGTTACGAGTCCAGTCTCATCGGATTCGGATAAGTTGTCCGAATCTGGGAAGACGAAAGAGAATGTAGTGTTACCTACCGGTGGAGATAAAGATAAATCTTCTAAAAAGTGTACTCCACTCAACCCGTATGTCCCACCTTATGTGAGACGAACGGCTGGTAACACTGCCTCTACATCCAAACCAACATTTGACAAGAAATTGGAGAGTCGGTGTTGCTTTAGATGTAACAAATTAGGGCATTTAGTTGCAGATTGCCCTCTGGAGCCGAGATACAGAGGTGTGAAGCCAAATAAAAATGAGAATAAGCGTCATTTTGTTCCTGCTAAAAATGAAAACTTTAAAAAATGCCAAAATGTAACGAATTCAAGCTTTCATAAAGACCAACCTCATTTTTACAACCAAACCTCAAGATATAACACTTTCAATTCTCAAAGGTTTGGAAGGCATTACACCCAATCTGCAAGGAGATTCCCTAACAGGACTTACAGAAATTATCCTGACGCTAACTTGAGAAAGCCAGGGTACGGGACGTATCGATCCAAGACCAATTGGTCTTGGGTCCCAAGATTCTAACTCTTTGTTTTATTGTGCAGGAACAGTTGAACAGGGCTGCCAACAATCTTTGGATTGTAGATAGCGGCTGTTCCAGGCACATGACGGGCAACAAACACTTGTTGCAAGATTTAAAACCTGTTCAGGGAGCTAGAGTTAGTTTTGCTGGTGAAAGCGGTGGAAGGATTACTGGTAGAGGAACTGTGTCGAATGGGAGAATGACACTTGAAAATGTAAATTTTGTGGAGGAATTAAAGCACAATCTGCTGAGTGTGTCGCAGATTTGTGATAAAGAATACACTGTCCATTTCACTAAGAATGAAGCAATTGTATTGAAGCCTGGTTTTCATATACCAGAAGAATGGATAGTAATGAAAGCTCCACGTGAAACGAATACATACGTGATGGATATGAGGTCTACTGAAATGGCCACCGGAGAATCCTGTTTAATGACAAAGGCAAGCGAATCAGAATCAGAATTATGGCACAGGAGAATGGGACATATTCATCTTCGTAAGATGAACTTCATTGTCAAGAATGGGCTTGTGATGGGCGTTCCCTTAAAGAGTTTTAACTTTGAAGATAAATGCATAGCGTGCAAGAAGGGAAAACAACACAAGAAAAGCCATCTCACCAAGACGATCAACTCAATTGCTGGTACTCTAGAACTACTTCATATGGATCTCTTCGGTCCGGTGAATGTACAAAGTCTAGGCGGTACTTCTTACTGCTTGGTGATAACTGATGATTACTCGCGATACTCGTGGGTATATTTTCTGAAAACGAAAGACGAGACGACTCAGATGGTGAAGAATCTAATTACAAAAGTCGAGAACGTCATGAGTAAATCAGTTAAATTCATCAGAAGCGACAATGGGACAGAGTTCAAGAACTTTGAGATGGAAATCTTTTGTCTTCAGAAGGGTATTGAGCATCAATACAGCGCTCCGTATACTCCACAACAGAACGGAGTAGCTGAAAGGAAGAACCGAACGTTGATTGAAGGAGCCAGAACTATGCTGGCAGACTCAAAGCTTCCTGTGATGTTCTGGGCTGAAGCAGTTGCTACAGCCTGCTATGTTCTGAATCGGGTGTTAACAGTTAAGAGACTTGGAAAAACTTGTTACGAGCTTATGCACGGAAGGAAGCCCAACCTGTGCGGTCTTGAACCTTTTGGGTCTCCTTGTTCGATTTTGAAGACTAATTCGAAATTTGGTGAAGTAGCTGATGAGGGAATCCTAGTCGGTTATGTTGTTGGGACTCCCAACAGACGGGTCTTCAATACGACAACTTGCAAGGTGGAGGTGGTTTGTAACACCGACATTACTAGTTACCAACCGCCAAAACCAAGCAATGGACCTGCTGAGCTGTTTGACTATGTTAAACTTTTTAAGTCGTTTAACGTACCTACTTTGGAAATTTCTGAAGAAGACGGAAGAGCAGTGACGAAGATGATATTTGATGAGGAAGAGGAGGTAGTGCAACATCAGATGACAGAAAAATCTCAGCCTTCCACATCAAACCCTATCGATACCCCTGCGGCCTCAACTGAAGATGAGTTTATTAATCCTTTTCACTCTCAGCCTGAAACTACCATAGATGAGATCTCTTCAAACTTGGAAGACAATTTGCATGTCGGTGCTGTTCCGACCACGAGAATTCACAAAGATCACCCATTGGAGAATGTTATAGGTGATGTGTCCTCTAGTGTACAAACCAGAAGTAGCTTGAATGAGCACACCTGTGTTTATACAAGCATTAAAGATACAGGTATCATGAACGAATGTTTGTACTCTTGCTTCATAAGCCAAGTTGAACCGAAGAATTATCAAATGGCTTTAAAGGACAGCTCGTGGGTCGAAGCCATGCAAGAAGAGTTGGCTCAGTTCGAAAAAATGGAAGTTTGGACTTTGGTTGAAAAACCAAAGAATGTGCATGCTATAGGCACGAAATGGGTGTTCAAGTGCAAGAGAGATGAAAAGGGGATTATCGTGAGAAATAAGGCGAGGCTGGTTGTTAAAGGTTTTAATCAGCAAGAGGGTATTGACTACAATGAGGTTTTCGCTCCTGTTGCCCGGTTAGAAGCGATTAGATTGTTTTTGGCGTTTGCTGCATCTAAAAAGATGAAGGTGTTTCAGTTGGATGTAAAGAGCGCGTTTCTTAACGGGAAAGTTGATGAGGTTGTGTTTGTTGAGCAACCTCCGGGTTTTCCTGACCCAGACTTTCCGGATCATGTATACAGGTTGAGCAAGGCGTTATATGGGTTACATCAGGCACCTCGTGCCTGGTATTCAACGTTATCAGACTACTTGCTGGAAAATGGTTTTGAAAGAGGATTGATTGACAGTACGTTGTTTGTGAAGAGAGAAGGATGTGACTTCCTACTGGTTCAAGTCTACGTGGATGATATCATTTTTGCTGCATCAAGAGTATCCATGTGTCAGGATTTTGAAGCTGTCATGAAGAAACGATTCGAGATGAGTGCTATGGGTGAACTAACCTTCTTTCTAGGATTGCAGGTTGATCAGAAGAAGGATGGGATGTTCATTCATCAAACAAAGTATGTTCATGATGTGCTGAAGAGATTCAAGATGGAGGACAGTTCTCCATATGACACCCCAATCTGCGTCAATCACAAATTGGGCGCTGAATCAGATGGTGACGCAGATGTGGACCCTACTCTGTATCGGGCGATAATAGGTTCATTAATGTATTTAACTGCTTCTAGGCCCGATATAATGTTTTCTGTTTGTCTTTGTGCTCGTTTTCAGGCAAACCCAAAGGAATCTCACATGAAAGGTGTGAAGAGGATTTTGCGGTATCTTAAGGGCAAGCCGAAACTAGGGTTGTGGTACCCAAAGGGGGGAGACGTTGAACTGGTGGCGTATACAGATTCTGATTATGGTGGCTGTAATCAGAGTCGGAAGTCAACAACAGGAGGCTGTCAGTTTCTTGGAGGAAGATTAGTTTCCTGGCAGTGCAAGAAACAGACATCGGTTGCAATTTCAACATGCGAAGCTGAATACATGGCAGCATCCAACTGCTGCTCTCAGGTTTTGTGGATTCAGCAACAATTGCGCGACTATGGTCTGAATTTCTTACTTACTCCTATTTTAATTGATAACACTGCCGCCATCTCAGTAATTAACAATCCCGTGAAGCACAGTAAAACTAAGCATATTGACATTCGTCATCACTTCATACGGGATTGTGCTGAGAAGAAACTGATAAAGATCGAAAAAGTTGATACACTTGAAAATTTTGCTGACTTGTTTACAAAAGCGTTTGATAAATCCAGATTTCAAAACCTAATTGAGCTAAACGGGATGATCAATCCCGAGTAACCATGTCTTTGTTTTTAAAAAAAAAAAAAAAAAAAAAAAAAAGAGGTCATTTTTGCTTAAAATTAGTCGGTTACCTCAGTTTGATGGACATATCCTCGGATATGTTTTGGTCCTCGTTTTTCGACTTAGAAAATAAGGATAGCCATTAACCGGAAGACTGAAAGTAACCGGGGCAGCTATGACGTGTGTTCTTTCAGTTGCTGAAAATTAGTCGGTCATACTTAGTAAGAAGGACACATACTTGTATGTGGTCGGTCCAGTTGATCCATTGGATCTTCAGGATAGCCGTTTACCTGACGACTTTGATGTGACTGGGGCGATTGAAATTAAAGTTTTTTTTTTGGGAAATGAAATTACTTTTCAAGTCTGTTACTTCGTAAGAAGTTCAATGCTGTGTTTAACAGAAAATTGATCCAACCTTGGAAAATGATATATATACTGATTGTGTGTGCTTAACTAGTGAAGTTATTAGGCTTAAAAGGCTTTAGAACAGTCATTGTATGTCATGGTAATTTTTATGGTGCGTAAAAGTGTATGTGATACTAACTTAAATTTACTCGAATTTACGTGGAAACTCCTTAAGAGTTTTGTATGTCTTCATACATATCTTTTCGAAGGATAGACAGAAAAGCGACTACCCAGTTATACACGAGCCCGTAAGTGTTCTGATTCCCGTGAAGAAAGCATTTCAAGATACTGCAGTGATCCAGATTCGGGACTTGCAGTGGTTTAGTACTCCGAAGTCGATAAAAATATTTGTTTAAAAAATATATATATATATATATATATATATATATATGATTTTCTTTTAGCCTTTCTGGGATTAGGTCTTATATTAGGGGGTCTGGGAGTAGTATTACTTGCCAATCCCATTTATTCTGCCTTTTCATTGGGATTTGTTTTTGTTTGTATATCGTTATTCTATATTCTATCGAATTCCCATTTTGTAGCTGCTGCGCAGCTCCTTATTTACGTAGGAGCCATAAATTTTTTAATCATTTTTGCTGTGATGTTCATAAATGGTTCAGAATATTCCAAAGATTTCCGTCTTTGGACCGTGGGAGATGGAGTAACTTCCGTGGTCTGTACAAGTCTTTTTGTTTCACTAATGACTACTATTCCAGATACGTCATGGTACGGGATTATTTGGACTACAAAAGCAAACCAGATTGTAGAGCAAGATCTGATAAGTAATAGTCAACAAATTGGGATTCATTTATCAACAGATTTTTTTCTTCCGTTTGAATTTATTTCAATAATTCTTTTAGTTGCGTTAATCGGCGCAATTGCTGTAGCTCGTCAATAATAACTCTTTATAACTGGAAAAACCTTGTTATGAGCTAATACATGATTTTCTTTTAGCCTTTCTGTAGCTCGTCAATAATAACTCTTTATATATATACGTGTATATTTTAAATACTTATGAGACATAGTAACAATCAAGACTTCTCACGTCTGGAGTTAGAAGAAAACGGGAGGCAGACATCGTGTATCTACAAGATAATCAGACATTATGGGTCGAAGTCAACTCGGGGTGACTTGGGTATAGCCAAATACGCTTTGAGAATAGATAGAAGACATCATTATCTCTGAGATGTTGCCAACTTAAATTTTTGAGCTTAACTGAACCTTAATCCGTATCACAGAAACGATGAAAACCATTTACGTTATTTACATGCTTACAACCTGTGTCTCTATGTCATAATACAGCTAAACACGGATCTAAGTGACAGTCACATCGTTAGTATGATTCCTGTTAGGATCTTTTCTAAAACGCAGTGGTCCCTGACTAGACTGAAATTTGATCCCTTATTTCATTAAAATTTTTCTAAGTTTTTTTTGTTTTTTGTAGTTATATTATTGTATTGTTGGTTACTGGGTCTTGATCATATTTGTTTAACTCTTTTTGGTAACTTATAAGGTTAAATTCAAGATTATTCAAACTTAAAGGGCTGATTTTTAAAATTACGGGCGAAGTTGTTGAATTCGGCGAAGTTGTGCTTAACTTCGCCTTGGCGAAGTTAAGCGTAACTTCGCCTGAACCAACTCTGCCCTATATAAGGGATTTTAAACAGTAACAGTATCACTTATTTTCGAAATTCCGGCGAACTTGTTACAATAACCATTATATCCGAATCTTGTTATTCACTTTCGATTTCGATCTTGTGTTCCTTGTTTCTACTTTACTAGTGGTATGTGTTGTCAATATCATCCTATCTTTCTCTTTATAGTTTTACCCGGTTTGAGACCTCGGGTCGTCGAACCTTAGAAACCAAGTTTTTCGACCTCACGTTACGTGTTCATGGACGACCTTTTCGTCCTAACACCATTGAAATATGTTGGACTTCATTGTTATATCCTTAAATCGGTCCGAAACGTCGGATAAAACTTGTTTGAATCTGAACAGTCGCCGTTTCAGATTCAGGCGAAGTTAAGGTTAACGCGAAGTTATTCTCAACTTCGCCAGTGGCTTAAGTTCGCCTTCAGCGAAGTTATCCACAACTTCGCTTAAAGCTTAATTTCGCCTATGGCGAAGTTATCCATAACTTCGCCTTGAACACAACTTCGCCTATTTCAAATTTTTTATAAGATTTCAGACGAACTTACAGATGAAGCGAAGTTGTTTCCAACTTCGCCTCACCTTTAAATTCGCCTGTACATCACAACTTCGCACATGGTACACAGCGAACTTGTGAGATGGTTATATGGTCTCTAACTTGATGTGTTTTATGCAGATATGGCTGCTGTTGGAGGTGCTGGTGGTGATGATGGTGATGAGCAACGACAATTCTTTCCAGCCCATAACCAATACATCACTTTGGATCCAGACGCACGAGGCGTTGAAGACTATAGGGAGATTATCACATTTCTCCAACGATCACGAGTTTTTCACGCGATCACTAATACACTACCCATATCTCTGCCCAACATTCAAGATTTCTGGCAGACGGTGTATTATGATTGCAGACCTGAGCCTCCAGTGATGCGAGCAACTGTCAATGGTCAAGACATACAGTTTTCTTCGGAAGATATACGGTTGGCTCTGCAGTTCGGTGATGAAACGAGAGATGACCCAACGGAGTTCGTAGCTCCTTTCCGTGACGGAGCTTACTTGAGGATGGGTTATTCGGGTCCGCTGGGGGACTCGCAGAGGAGGAAAGGCTTTCTGCTGGATCAATGGCGCTTTCTGATGCATGTGTTAATAGTATGCATGTCCGGCAGAAAGGCAGGAACCGACGGGATGGGTGCGACGATGCAATCGGCCATGATTGCGCTGACTTACAACCGCAGATATTCTTTTAGTCAGCTAATCTTTTACGAGATTGATCGTCAGAGACGGGCGACGGCGCGCGAGCGTTTTACTATGTATCCTCGATTTCTACAAATGATTATTAATCATGTCGCTCCGTCTATACCGCAAAGACGCCCTATCAGATACGTTGAGTGCGTAACAAAACGTATCTTTGCTCAGTGCAGGACGTCGAGCACTCATAGCAACCCTGAGCGGCGTCCCAGGCATACTCCACTTTTCGGGTATCTCATCAACCCGGAGTATGTTCCTGCAGGAGGGGACGAGTTCAGGGATCCGCAACCACATCAGGCGGCAGCACCTCATGCTGTATCAGCTGCGCCTGTTGTATCTTCTGCTGCTGTGCCAGCTACTATATCTCAGGCTGTGTCCACTGCTGAACAAGTTGATCTAGATGCTGCTTTTAGTGGACATGGTTTGTTTGATATGGATGTCTCGGGTCCTCAGTTTATGGATGTTACCAGAGCAGCTACTTCGGTAGCTGACTCTGATCTAGACGAGACGTTTGCTGAGGCAAGAAGACTTATGGTGTCTCGGGAACGGACTACGGGAAAGAGGCCGAGAACTGTGGAGGAGGATGAGGATGAAGTGGATGAAGAGGAGGCAGTACAGATTGTGCTAAGACGTTCAAGAAGAGAACAGAGAGGTATAGGTTCGGGAGCTGGAGAATCTTCAAGGCTAGTACGTTTTGCTCCACCTGCCTTATCTGGTATGTCTCTTATTCCTACTACAGCACAGGTTACAGCGATCGAGACGTCGGCACCAACAGTTGTGTCTCTACCACCACAACCGCTTAATCCACCGGTGGTAGTTGCACGGTTTGTGGAGTCGACCATCACTTCTACTGCAGGGTTACCAAGGGTACCACCTGCGGTCACTTCAGCTACTGATGTTCCACCAACTCCATTGCCTACTTCAGATTCCGAGAGGATTACATCACTAGAGCGGATTGTTGCTGATCAGACAAAGACCATTCAAAGCCTAGTGGAATCCAATCGACTACAAGCTGCCCTCCTGGTTGAACATGGAAGAATAATAGATGCCTTCAAGGATTACTTGGCATCTCAGGGGGAGAATACTTGTAGGGGCGATGAGTTGAGAACGAAAAGACGAGAAGATCATGACGATGATCCTAATGCACCTTCCGGTGCAGGTGATGAGCTGCCAAGAACCTCTCAGGCTCTTGGGGCTTCCACAACTGAGGGGGAGTCTACAAATGCAGCTGGTGATGATGTTGTAGTTGTGGATGACGACGCTGATGTTGAAGACGTTATCGATGCTTTGAAGGAGTTGGATGAGGAGGAGGACGATGAGTTGATGGATGATGACGACGTGTTGCCTATGGATGAGATTGAGAAGATTGGAGAACAGATTAATGTGGAAGATGTATTAGAAGAAGGTGAAATTGTGGATGATTCAGTGGAACATGAGATTCCAGCTGTTGAGAGATCAGAATTGGGGGATGAGAGCGTGATAGAAGAGACTGTATGGGAGGAGCAGCCGAACTGGAAAGAAGGCTGTGCTCAGTGGTTTGTTAAAACCAAGAAGCCTGCAGTGCCAACGATGTTCAGAAAGACTTATAATATAAAGGGCTATGCAGAGTCAAAGAAGGGAATCATATGCTGGTTGTACGACAAAGAGCTGAAACTATTTGTAATCAAACGGTACGACGGCATTCAGTACTTTAAGAGATTGTTGAGATCTTTGAATTCCTTACCAGAATGTGAGGTGAAAGATCTAGCGAGATTGGGGCTGATCAATAGAAGCAATGATGATATGGCAAGAATCATTGAGAAGATCGTATGGAAAGAAGCCATTAAAGACAAAAAGTTTGAACTGCTAAAGCCTCAAAAAGGAAAGTTGATAGAAGACAAAGATCGTGGAATGAGGGCTGACGGCAAACCATGGATGGTTATGAAGTATAAACCAGTCCGTCATTTGAAAGAAGTACCGATGAAAGTTATGCCTAAGAACGTCCTAAAAGATTTAAAATGGTGGTACGTAGATTGCGAGACAGCTGAGGCGGTAATGGAAGATGAGGATGAACAAGAAGTACTTCGGGTGTACGACCCGATGCATCTTGTTAATCTGTCGCAGGCTGATTTGAAAGTGCTCAACGAGAAGAAGATCTTCTACATTCCTGCTTGGAAGGATCAAGCTAGGAAATATCAAGGGGTAGTGTCAGTATGTGTGAGAGAAGGGGCGCACGCGTAGAGGTGAAGATTACAAGACTCAAGATTTGAAGATCAAGATATGAAGCTACTGCCAAGGGGGAGTCTGTTGGTACATGTGTGTCAGTAGTTCATAGTCTAGCATTTGTAATCGAGTCTGTAATGTAATTATGTTTTGTTTATGATTGTTTTGTACTACGCGAAGTTGTCAACAAGTTCGCTATGGCGAACTTGTTGAATCAGCGAAGTTATGGACAACTTCGCCAATGGCGAAGTTGTCGTGTATAAAACTGTTTCGCTGAAACAGTTTGAGTGTTGGTCGTTTTAGGGTTTGTTTCAGTGTGTTTCATATTGTTACGTGTTATTCTCTGTAATAGTGACCGTGAGTCACGTGTTCGGTTATCAATATAACGTGGTTGATTTATTGCTCGTGTGATTCTATCTCTACACTCGTAACTACCTGCGCAGGGATTCCGCACCTGCGTTGTTAGCGATATCCCGTGTACGATCCGTCCAGGAACCTACAATTGCTTAAAGAAAAGCCAGTTCAAATGGACTCCTGAGGCCGAGCAAGCTTTCAGTGAGATAAAAGAATGTTTGATAAATTTGCCCGCGCTCACAGCTCCACTTCCTGGTGAAACTTTGACATTGTACCTATCAGCAGGAGAGCGTGCCATCGGCGCAGTATTATTGGTGGATCGCAAGGGAATCCAAACGCCAATATACTATGTGAGTCGGGTGCTGACAGACCCTGAGACGCGCTACTCCATCATGGAAAAGTTAGTTTTGTCACTAACACACGCGTCGCGCAAGCTTCATAGATATTTCAATGGTCATCCCATTGAAGTTCTGACTGGTTACAACATCCAGCAAGTTTTGCGGCGCCCCGTGCTCTCGGGAAGGCTGACAAAGTGGGCGCTGGAGTTAGGTGAGCACGCGACCGCCTATAAGCCCCGTCCAGCAATCAAGGGACAAGTCTTGGCTGATTTCATTGCAGAAGTCCCTGAAGGAAAAATTGAAGAGGCTCAGCGCGAGGTAGACCCTCCGCGAGCCAATGATGAAGAAAATGTGTGGAGATTATTCACCGACGGAGCTTCAAACAACGAAGGATCCGGCGCAGGCCTCAAGCTGGTGGATCCAGAAAATCAGGAATATACTTACGCCATCAGGTTGGACTTCAAGAGCACCAACAATGAGGCTGAGTATGAAGCCCTGCTGGCTGGCCTGCGCATTGCGCACAAATTCGGAGTTAAAAAGCTGGAGGCTCATGTTGATTCATACTTGGTAGCAGCACAGGTCAATGGCCTTTATGATGCCAAGGAGAACACCATGCCTTTGTATCTAGAGCAGGCGAAAAAGCTTATTGAGCAATTTGACTGCTTCAGAATCATTCATATCCCGCGCAGCGAAAACAAGTCTGCTGACGCGCTGAGCAAGATGGCATCAACCAGCTTCGATCACTTTGGCAAAGATGTCAAGGTGGAAGTATTGAGCAACCCGTCGGTGGGAGCGAAGTCTGTCCTTGTAACTCATACAACCCCTTCATCATGGATAACTCCAATAATGGAATTCTTGAAGGAGGGAAAAGTACCAGACGATCGCGCACAGGCGAGGAAGATAAGACACAAGTCGCAGAACTATGAACTGCTTGATGGTACATTATATCGACGCTCTTATCTTGGACCACTCATGAAATGCCTAGATGCTGAGGAAGCAAGCTATGTGATCAGAGAGATACACGAAGGAATCTGTGGAATACATGCTGGCCCGCGCATGGTGGTTGCCAAGGCAATGAGCGCAGGTTACTATTGGCCAGGCATGTACTTGGACGCTTTAAAGGAGATCCAAAAATGCAAAGCATGTCAGAGCTATGCGCCAAACACCATGCGGCCAAAGAACAACTTGATTCCAGTGACCTCTGCATGGCCTTTCCACAAATGGGCAATCGATATTGTGGGCCCCCTACCGCAAGCGCAAGGACGAGTAAAATTTTTGGTAGTGGCAGTAGACTATTTTACAAAATGGGTTGAAGCCAAGCCACTAGCAAAAATCACAGCCGAAGCGATGAAGCAGTTTATCTGGAGCCACATCATATGCCGTTTTGGCTTGCCCATGGAAATTGTGAGCGATAATGGCAAACAATTCACTGACAAGAAGTTATCCAGCTGGCTCAAGGAATTGCGCATCAACCAAATCTTCACTTCGGTATACCACCCTCAGAGGAATGGCCAAGTGGAGCGCGCGAATCAAAGCTTGTTAAATGGGCTGAAGAAAAGGTTGGAGGGAGAATCCCATTCTTGGGTTGAAGAGCTACCTAATGTCCTGTGGGCACACAGGACATTAAGCAAAACCAGCAATGGCGAATCCCCGTTCAGCCTAACCTATGGAACGGAGGCAATGATTCCAGCAGAAATTGGATGCCCATCCCATAGAGTGCTCATGATGAGCAAGATTGATAACGAGCGCGAAAGAAGGTTGGATCTCAACTTACTTGAAGGCCGCAGAGAGGCGGCTATCATCAGTGAAGCCAAATACAAGAAAAAACTGGAAAAATATTACAACCAGCGTGTGAAAGAATGCCACTTCAAGAAAAATGATTTTGTCCTTCGAAACAATGAAGCTAGCCGCGCGATACCCCCGGGAAAAATGTCCCCCAATTGGGAGGGACCTTATCAAGTCTCGGAAGAATTGGGAAAAGGCGCATACGCTTTAAAAGATTTGAATGGAAAGAAGATCCCGCGCGCATGGAACGCGGCACAGCTTAGAAAATGTTTCATGTAAAAAATATCAAGTTTGTAATCAAGGCTTTTTAAGCCATTATGAATAATGATACGCGCTATCTTCTCTTAATGTGGATTCTATTACCTTTTGCATACATGTTTCACACTTCCCTTTATTAATTTTGAGCAATATGACAACATTGTATTGACATCAAAACGAAATAAAAACGAAGTAAAACATACATGCGCGAGCTTCAAGCTCAAACGCGTTAACGAGTATTAACTCTAAAACGTCAGGGCCTTAGCCCAATTCTATTACCTTTTGCATACATGTTTCACACTTCCCTTTATTAATTTTGACCAATATGACAACATTGTATTGACATCAAAACGAAATAAAACGAAGTAAAACATACATGCGCGAGCTTCAAGCTCAAACGCGTTAACGAGTCTTAACTCTAAAACGTCAGGGCCTTAGCCCAATAATGTGAGCCTTAGCTCAAATCGCTCACAACATCCATCCTACATACTGCGCAGCCTAACCATAAAAATACCTAAACACAACTAAGGCAAAACAAATGCCAAAACATAGTTGTTAAGGTCTCAGGTCGAGGTCGCGCATGCAATTGTAATGGATATCTGAGCAACACATATTGACACGTAAAGGCTAAAAAAATCATAATTCCATGCGCAATAACGTCGCGCAAAAGAGGAATAATGAAAACGCCAAGGCGCGTGTCAACATAATCAAGATATGGCAAAATCACTTACAATATGACAAGGATTAAGTATAATAATTTCCTTACAACCTTGTTCTTATTTCAACGTGCAAGCATATCTTATATCAAACAAGCAAACATGCAATATAAAGAGATGAATGGGGAATGCGCAAGATGCGAAGAAGGGAAAAACAAAATTTCATTCCAAAGCATTGAAATTTACAAGTATACAAGATGAAAAGATACAAACTACAAATAAAAATAAAAAACATGAAGGGCTTCTCAAGTCTCCACGTCGACGTCAGCCTCTTCATAGTCATCATCATCGCCCTCAGCATCTGGCGCAGCCCGCTCCTCATCTCCAAACTGACCATAGTCAAGTTCTTCGTCTTGAATGGATTCTTCTATCACAATAGTGTCAGGAGCGGATCCTTTGGCCACGCCAGAGCCGCTAGCAACGCCAGCATTCCCCGCGCCATCATCGCCGCCGCCAGCACCCTCGCACTCGTCAAGTAATTTCTTTAGCGCGCCGAGATCGGGCTGGTCAGCAAGCGCGGATATCTGCAAATCATAAGGAAAAATATGAGTATAAAAGGACTTGGAAAATAAGTCAAGTTTATCTCGTTAAGGTTAAAATACCTGTGCAAGGATGGGAATGGGAGTATTCAAATACTTCTCCCCCATCGCGGCCATGTCCGCGCAGGCAGCGTCGCTCTGATAAGGGTACTCGGATGGGTTCTTCTTCAACATGCCATATTCATAGCCATCCGTAAACCCTTCAGCTCGACCAACCAAGCGCGCGGCAGCGTTGCAGTCCATCACAAGGGCCTGAAACTCGTCTGAGTATTTCATCGCGTAAGCGCAACGAGTCATGCCCTGTGAGATTAGCCATTGGCGATCCTGCGCGAGGGAAGCAACAGACGTCTCGAGGGCAGGAACCTGAGAGTTTAATAACTCAACAGTTTCCTTAGTCTGTTTCAGCTCCTCTTTGTCGGACGCTGCTGCCGCCAAGGTTTCTTCCTTCTCCGCCCGCGCAGCATCAAGTGCTTCCTGGCTAGACGCTGCCGTCGCCAAGGCTTCATCTTTATCGGCCTGCGCGGCCGCCAGCTCCTTCTTCAGGCGGGCAACCTCACTCTCCAGCGATGATTTGTCAGTTATAGACTGGACAAGAGCTTGGTCACGCGCCTCCGCGTCCAGCTCCAAGTCGCGCACTTGGCCGCGTCCGCCTCCGCCGCTTGTAGCTTCTCCCGCGCAGCCTGAAGCTCATGCCCGCGCTTCACGAAGGCGCTGTTGGCACTTGCTCTGTTCTCACTGAGCTCTGCTTGGAGCTTCTCAGCTCTCTCTCGAGCATCAGAAAGATGCCAAGCAGACACCTTAGCCTCTTGCTTGGCTTCCGCAAGAGCATCACGTACTTTTACGTAATCATAGCGAAGCTCTTGGGAGGCGGCAAAGAAGGCTGACCCAGCAAACATATGATCGTTGAGCAAGTCGTCGCGAGCGCGGTCCTCCTGGAACCTCCTTTCAGATGGAGGCACAGCATGAGCCCAGAATTCCGCACACACACCCATGGACTGAAATGTGCTGTCTTCAGTAATATTCCATCTCGGGCGGTAAATGTGATCGGCTTCCTGCAGAAACAAAGTAATTATCTAAGTCATCAAAACATTAAGATGGAAGTCCGCACAGCGGAGCAAAAAAAAAAAAAGAACCTATACCTGCGGGGATGAAGCAGAAAAGTCAGCGCCAGCCCCACGAGAAGGCTCCGCCGCGAAGCCTCGTGGCGCTGCAGGACTGGCGCGACCGCGGTCGGAGTCTTCAACTTCAAACTCCTCATCCTCCTCGGAAACAGGCCTTTTCTCCTGCGACCTAGAGCAAAAATCGGTCTCGCGAGGAGGGCTGTGCGCAGGAGGAGGTGAGGGAGGTCTCGACGCCGCCAGGTCGGCGCGCAAAACGGCCTCCTGCTCCTTAGTAATCCCAATGAGGGGAGATTCAGCACTAGCAGGAGCAGGAGCAGAACCAGCGGCGCTGGCACCGGCGCCAGGAGTGCCGCCAGCAGCTTGTACGCCAGCAACGACCTCTATGAAAAATTCAACAAAAAGAAATGGTTCATGAATTGATCTAAAAGAAATAAGTCAGAAAATAAAAGCGCAATACATACCTTGGCGCAACTCCGTTCGCGAGGCAAACATCGCCATGAAGTCCATTCTACCCTTTTTTGAGGTTAAAACGGGGGACTTCGAAGGGACCTCCGGCGCAGCCTCGGCATCTTGTGGCACTTGAGGTTGATCCACCAAGGTCGCCGGCTCTACACACATTTGAGTGAGTAAAGATTCGTTAGTAATTCTATCAGAATCGCGCTCATAGAACCATAAAAGATAGGCAAAGGATAAGCAAAGTATACCTGTCGAAGGCGCAACACCGCTTCCCTTTTCCGCCGCGCGAAGGGAGGAGGTAGCGCCACCATACCTCAGGTGGACAGGAGGTCTGCCCACTTTTTGAGGCAGGGAGGACAAGGAAAACTTGGTGGTAAACACCTGGGTTTTCTCAGGTCCCTTCGCCTGAGTAGGAGGATCCTGAACAATAGGGGCATCATCTTTCTTCTGTTTCTTACTGGCCCCTGCGCCAGTTTTCCCCTTAGCTTTACGCTTTAGTTGGGGCGCCTCCTCTTCCTCCTCCTCTTCCGCGAGCTCCAGCTCGTAGTTTTCGAGCGCATCTACAAAACGTGCAATGGAAGTGTTAGCCAAAATTGGTATTATAAAGGCATAAGCATAAATACAAAGACTTACCAGGTGCGTCGCTGTCAAAGACAAATCCCAGATCAACAGGGATGAACATGTCATCAAAGCGATCGGGGAAGCCAACCTCCCCAACGCCGAGCGCGACGGAGCCACCCTCCATATGCTCATCATAGGCGGCGTGGATATACTCCTTGGTGACTGCACAAAACAAGTCAAATTATATCAGCAAAACGAGTTATATTCGCGCAGAAGTAAAGCAATGAGATTAACTTACACAAGCCGTCAACTTGGATAACGGGCTCAGTCGCGCTGTCCGCCCACCGCCTGCTCATACCCACCCCCACCAGCGCCTCCTCACAAATTTTCTTGGCGGGGGATGGTTCGGCGGTCAACTTTTTAACCCAGGCGCCAGTTGGGTTCTTGACGACTCCCACATCCGCAGGCGCAGAAGAGATCGCGCGCATGGTCATGCGGATGGGGATCACACCAGCCCTGATGTAAAAAAACCTCTCAGACCAGTCATGAAGGCTCTTGAATGAAACAGTGGAGCACTTCACCTTCTGACTGCGAGGAATAAATGAGAACCAAGAATCTTGGATCTTGGGCTTGTAAAAAAACTGAAAGCGCCGAGGGGTGGGCTCCTCGCGCTGAGATTTGCACATGAACTCAAAATGAGTCATGCGCACAAGTCCAAACGGATGGACTTGGGATATATGAATCCCATAGAACCTAAGCAGCGCACCCACAAACCTTGTCATCGGGAGACGAAGGTTGCAGTGGCTGAAAAAATGGCAATACAAGGATATATAGCCGGCAGGCGGGTCCGCCGCCGTTTGCCGGCTCCAGGCAACATGCAGCCAAACAGAGGGGGAAAACCCTGAGAGGCGATAAGGCTGTCAAGATCGGCCTGCCTCAGTTTGCAGGGGATTTCATTCCACCTCTTCACGGCCTTGGTCCTCCCTACCTCCTCCGATGAGGCCTCAGCAGCCTTCTTCCCCTTGCCGGTCTTCTTCAATGTAGACATTACTAACGATTTAACACGGCAATGGATGGGGGAGATTGTGTTGTCTGAGCTATCAGACATACAACGGTGAAAACGGACAAACGATGCTTCTGAACAACAGAAATCTGGAAGCAGAAGACACGTAATAGAATGAAAGAAAGAAAAGCTCTGAATAAACAAGAAGATGAAGGATAAAAAAACTCTAAGGGCTGGCTTTTATAGGCCCAGGAGAGAGAAATATTGGTGCTGATCGGACTTCACGCGCCCCCACTCGCAGGTGTAAGCCAACGCGAGCGCGACACGTGTCCCTGACACTGTGTGAGGGGACACGAAAAGAAACTTTACAGCTGCTGCCAGAGTTCACGCACCACCACTCGCAGGAACGGACCAACGCGAGCGCGACACGTGTCCCTGACAGCATGTGAGGGGACACGAAAGGCAACTATAGCACCTCGAGCACACGAAAGGTCTGACACGTCTACATCACTGACCCACGTCAGCAACAACCAACCACGTACAGGGACGATTCGTTTGCAACCAAAAGGATAGAATTTCGCGCAACGATGAACAATAAGAAGAAAAAGACAAACCCCTACTAAAAGAACAAACTGTTAAGTCTAATATCTATCTTGCCTCGCTCGCGCGAGACAAGACACACATTAGACTGGGGGGGCTTGAAGAGGTATGTACCCGCCTCAACACCGAGCGAGGCGGGTCAACCCACAAGATATAGACAAGACGCTTGAAATCAAGACTTTATGAAGGCACAAAGCCAAAACCTACGCGCATGGCGCATATCACATATGCTCACGCATATCACATATGCTCATGCATCACATGCTCAGGCATCATATGCCCAGGCACCACACATGCTCAGGCATCATATGCCCAGGCACCACAGATGCCCAGGCATCACATATGCTCACGCATCACATATGCGCGTGGCGCATCAGCGCGCGGCGCATATCACATGCTCGTGCATATCACATCTGCGCATGAAACATCTGCGCGTGAGAATAAAGAGAAGACCTCGCGCATCCTCAGGATTGGCGCATATCACACATGCACATAATCAACCTCGCCCTTATCCAAATCAGGATTAGGGCAACCTTGATTGTGCACGTCAGACAACCTTCCAGAAGGTATCTTTTTAAGGAATAAGAATATGCTGATGTTGACAGCTGCCAATGAAAGGTGGACAACTCAGCATAAACCATGTGCTACCACGTGATTATAACCAATGAAAAAGCACCAGGTGTCCCCAAGGACACGTGGCGCAAAGCAATTGGAGGAGGCCAGCAAGACCCTGATTAGGTCTAAGCCCAATCAGTGGAAACCCTAGCACTATAACTACCACATCAACTCCACAAGGAGAGGATCATCCAATATCATCAGATAACACACTGAAACAGACAATAACAGAGTATTCAGCTATTAAGCAATACACTCTAAATTCCTTACTCTCACATATTATTATCTTCTCCCACAAATACTTATTCTCACACCGGAGGGTTACCCCAAAGAGGACCTCTCTGTCCCTTTTTGAGGGGTAAGTTTACGGTGCTGTTCATTTTGTAGGTGGAAGAACCCAGATCCAAGAGAAACCATCGGTGAAATAGCATAATCACACCCGAGGAAAGTACGTCTACCAGTGAGTCGATCCACGTTTCTTCAGTCATCGCATCTCATGTTCCTTTTTGACTTTTGACTTATGACAACTAACACTTTTCTATACCTTTTGTTTTGTTGTTACCGAGTATTAATGACATTAATGTACAACATTGTAGTTCCATGTGCCAACTAGTTAGGTAAATGTGTTTTTTTCTTTAATCATAATAATTAAACCTAGAATCATGAATCACAAACGGGCTTAGGGTGTTTCTACATTGTTACGTAATAAACTAGCGCTATCGTCTTCAATGTGTTTTATATTGCAATTATACAATCGTGGTAATGATATGTTAAAATGTTGTGCATGGATATTCACATAACCAACTACTAACTGAAATAGAGAAGGAATTCTTCATGATCCGACCGATGCTCTCCCTCTCGGCTGCTTATATTTAGCGACCAACCAACCTTTCCTGCTTGGTTGGGTCCACTATGGTCTGATTTGGTTCAGTTCCTAATTACATTCATAACATTCCACCCTATCAAATTCATATTGTCCTTAAGGTGTAATGTTGTACAAGATTGGAATAAACTGAAAGGGCTAAGAATGTAAGATAGTCATTCATGGATGAAATAAAGAATCTCTGGTGGCGTATGTCCATATAGAGGGCGAGGGTGGGGGTGATGGGAGAAGTGTTTCACGACCAGGATGGTATTGGGTTGTCGTATTTAATCAAAACACATTAGGAAAGTAGAAAAATTAAGGGACCATTTTTGTACTTTTAAGTGTGAAAAGATAGGAAATTGAATTACTGAACGTTAGTCATGGCATCTCATCCCCACTTATGAATGGTGTAGAATATTAGAACCCAAAGTTACAAGTACATTAATATTATAATATACAAAATATAATATTATAATTCTCTTACATCAAAGAAGCTTGGCACATATTGAAGTACGTATCCAGTGAAGATAATATTCTAGATAACATGTATTTTTTGTTATTACTTATTAGAATCTACTTCTGAGGCCATTCATTCCATACAAAATCAAGAAAGGGATGCTTATTGTTATGCAAGAAAATTTTCATTCGATAACGAGTTACACAAGAATATTATTATCATTCGTGTGCCATTGAAGTATGAACTATGAAAGATGAAAAACCACCTTTTAGGATATGTGAATCATAAAGACAAATACTAATTTGATTTGCGGTTTTCTTTAATATCGGTATTTTGTGTATTTACTAAACTTTTAGACTTTTACAATTTAAATAAAACAAGATGGAATCTTGTTCCAATTTAGTAATCAACTTATTTACATTCAAATGAGCATATCCAAATACATGGTTAAGATTTATAAGAAACAGACAATAATACAAAATTCCAAAGCTATATTCAAATTAAAATTAAATATATGTTCATAAGCAACTTGTAAAGGTGTGTTCTTTGAATTTTGGCCGCCAAAGCTTCATAACTTTATATCTTGCCTTCAAACTTTGGTTTTCTTTAAAACTTTGTCTCCAAAGTTTCACACACACATACACATATATTTTCGAACGGCGAATTTCATTAACAAAGAAAAGGGGCCTAACAACCCACAAGAAGCTAGCGGGAGAGGCACACCAACCAAACACAAACCAAAAGAGAACATTTACAATTCAAACCTCTTTCATCTATCCTAATCTATATTCCAACCTTTACATCTACTTTGACTATAGAAAAGTTATCAAAACTTTCAAAATTTTAACTTTTGCCACAAAATTTTTAGATTTTCGGTTTTCACCGCGAAACCTTTACCACCACATACCCATTGCAAAACACGATACCTTCCGAATGTGTAATGCATTTAAGGCGATTCGTCACAACACACAAACAAAATACTTTGTGTGGCAAATAAGACTGTCATTTTACCCAAAACCCGATGAAAGACTAACCCAAACCGAACCAAAGTAATTCGGGTTGGTTCTTGGGTATGATTTATGATTTTCGGTTCAACCCGCAAATAAGGTTGTCATTCCACCTATTATTGATTGATTGTTTACTGTTAATAGTACCACAATCGAAAAAACAAATCATGTCTTATTGAAGACGATTATGATTGGAGTTTGTTTTACTTTTCTTTTGAATTTTTTTATCAGGATATATTGGTTATTTATGTTACAAGTAAAGTAGAATATTTTGTTTTACTTTTAGCATTTAGTTTTCTAATTTTTGTTTTGTTTTCTAGAATACTCGAAACCTCATTAATCAAATCTGAAAAAACTTGAACTCGAACAACCTAAACCCGTGAAAGGTTTGGGTTAGATTTTGAGTCAAGATTTAAAACTTTTAAACCCGACGCACACGTTCTTAGTCAAATAGGCAAGCTAAGATCCATTAATCTCTACCATACTCCACCCCACACCGGAACAAAACCCACCTCAGATTCGCCATATTATTTCTTTCTATAGTCCATTATATATTTTCTTTTCCACATTATACTATATCACATTACTACAACTCACGAGCCTCTGTTACTTGCATTCTTCCCAGTTCGCTCCATTATATGTAGATACTCACGCATACCTACACATCCAGTGTATCTATAGGTTTATCTTTTTCAAGAAATCTTGAAACAAACAATATGGTGGAAAAAGGCAATCTTGTTCTTGCTTTTGCTCTGTTGTTGTTGATCAGTGGCATCAATGGTGAAGACCCATATAGGTTTTTCACTTGGAAGGTCACTTATGGTGACATTTTTCCAATGGGTGTTAAGCAACAGGTGCAGTTTCTTCTATCTCTAATATCAAGATTTTTTATTATGTTAGTTTGTTTGAGGGTTTCTTGAATTTTATTATTGTTTTGCAGGGAATATTGATAAATGGGCAGTTTCCAGGACCTCAAATCAACTGTGTGACTAATGATAACTTGATTATTAGTGTCTACAATTACTTGAATGAGCCTTTTTTACTTTCTTGGTAACTTCTTCATTTCATTTGGGTAATACTAACTTAATGTAGATCTTGATTTTGGAACTTGCTAAATTTAGGATTTTAATTTATGGGTATGAGACAGTTGAATTTTATAAATTATCTTGAATATTAATGTGGAATGCTGTGGGTAGAAAATAAGATGACCCACAAATTTATTGACATTAATCAACCAATAAAAGTTTTAAAAAAATAACTTTTTAAAGAAACTTGGAATGTAATGTGTTGAATAATTTGTATGAACAATTCTAATCTGTTTTGCTGTTAAAGTTCTCGAGATTTGACTAAATAACTTTTAACTTTTGGAGCAAAGGACATCTCTAATGATTAGTTATTTGGTGTCATATTGACATTTGATTTCACTTGTGGTTTTGGAGTATTTGACGCCCCCAAATTAACATGGTGAATGACCTTGAATCTTGATTTAAAAGGTTACCAAATAAATAAATAAAAAAGATTAATACTTTTGAGTTTCATGATTAGTTACAGCAAATTTCTTGATTCAAGATCAAAGGGATACCTTTTGATACTGAAAAGTTTAAAGCTTTTGTTTCCCACAATTGCTATAGATCCAAACACAAGCAAATTAGGAATTTTAGACTGAGATCTCATTGAAAGCTGTTCTAAAAATAATATTTATTAGGAGTATTAAATAGTGTTGTTTGTACTAAGGTACAAAAGGGAGTGGGGTTAAGCTCTTGGTCTCATGCATATATCTGCTAGAGATCTCTGACAATTTATATTTTTTTTAGATGTATTATTTTTATGAACATGGAACATGCTAATTGCAACCATTTAATGATATTTACAAATAAAAAAGCTGGCAGTTGTTACATGATTGGCCCCATGCCTTATCTTGCATCTTAGATCTTGGGAATTATTTTTTGTTTTAATTGAGGAGTATTAAATAATATTTTATAGGGACAATAGATGTGAATGTTCATGTGACATTGTTTAGTTTTAGATATCATGTTCTAATAATGTATACAAGTAACTAAAATTCATTTTCCAGGAATGGACTACAACATAGAAGAAACTCATGGCAAGATGGTACTTATGGTACAACTTGTCCAATCCCACCTGGCAAGAATTTCACATACATGCTTCAAGCCAAGGATCAGATTGGTAGCTTCTTCTACTTCCCATCACTTGGCATGCAGAAGGCGGCTGGAGGCTACGGTGGCATTAAAATCTACAGCCGCCCACGTATTCCAGTCCCGTTTCCTTTCCCTGCTGGAGATCACACGGTTCTTGCCGGTGATTGGTACAAAAAAGGACACCAGGTTGGTTTGGTTAACTTTGAATAATATTTGAAAATGTTATTAGTTTTGACTGATTAATGTGTTTGGTGTTTGTAGAGATTAAGACACATATTGGACATGGGTAAGAGCATTTCTAATCCTGATGGACTTATCATCAACGGGCGTGGCTGGAATGGTTACACCTTTGATGTCGAACAAGGGAAAACATACCGGTTCAGAATATCAAATGTCGGGTTGCAGACATCTATCAACTTCAGGATTCAAGGACACAAAATGAAACTTGTGGAAGTGGAAGGATCACACACGGTCCAGAACACCTACGATTCGCTTGATCTCCACGTTGGACAGTCGGCTTCCGTGTTGGTCACTGCCAACCAGCCAGTCAAAGATTACTACGCTGTCGTGTCTTCACGCTTCACCCGTCATGTGCTCACCACCACCGCTGTTCTCCACTACAAGAACTCCAGAATCGGGGTCTCGGGCCCTCCCCCTGGTGGCCCCACCACACAGATTGCCTGGTCACTGATGCAGGCTCGAACATTGAGATGGAACCTTACTGCAAGCGGGCCCAGACCGAACCCACAAGGCTCGTACCATTACGGTCTGATCAAGCCTAGCCGGACCATCATTCTATCCAATTCGGCTCCTTGGATTAATGGAAAGCAGAGATACGCGGTCAACGGTGTGTCGTTTATTCCTGGAGACACTCCTTTGAAGCTGGCTGATTATTTCAACATTGGTGGGGTGTTCAGTGTCGGAAGCATCCCCGACAAATTATCCAATGGAAACAACGCGTATCTTGCAACTTCTGTAATGCATGCTGATTTCCGGTCTTTTGCTGAGATTGTGTTCCAAAACTGGGAGGATACCGTTCAGTCATGGCATATAGACGGGTACTCGTTCTTTGTGGTCGGGATGGATGGCGGACAGTGGACATCAGCAAGCAGAAATCGCTACAATTTGAGAGACACGGTTGCCCGTAGTACTGTTCAGGTAAAAGAAGATTTTGTTTATGTTATAGAAAGCAATGTATTTAGTCACACGACACTAAAACCGAGATGATGTGTTTTATAGGTGTACCCGAAGGCATGGACTGCAATCTATATTGCGCTGGACAACGTGGGGATGTGGAACATACGGTCAGAGAATTGGGTGAGGCAGTATTTGGGACAACAGTTCTATCTTCGGGTGTACTCGCCTGCACATTCGTGGAGGGATGAGTTGCCAATCCCAAAGAACGCGCTACTATGCGGGCGTGCTAAAGGGCGTCACACGAGACCACTCTGAGACTAAATATCGATTGGTTCAGTTTGTCACGAGAGGGTGGCAACCACTTGTTCCGTTTTTTTACGGCTGATTAATTTTGTTCATTGCAGCATTATTCGTTGTAGCTGATGCCACATGAATTGTGTAATTGTTGACTTCATTTTCTCTTTGGTTGTTTTGCTTAGATTGTTATTCAACAAAAGGTTCATTACTATGTACCAGTTGTACTAATAAATATATAAATGATAATTTGTTGGGTTTAATATTATATATAATTAGCCCAACAACTCAAAAGCACTCTCGTGTTACATCATGCTTAACAAGTTTTGATGATTAATATAGATTACAATAAACTACTTTGATAACATGTTAGTAATGGAATGAAACCATTGAAATCTGACCTGAACAGCAACTACAGGTTTTATGGTTAAATTTTGATCTTCATTTTTTTCTTGGACAATAATCCTCTGCCCGCTGCACAAGTTATGACCAGTGATGAAAACCAAAGATATAAATAACAATGAACAAATAAGGCGTACGAAAACCATTGCTTGGAAATGAAACTCTCTAGAAATGGTATTAAGCATTTTGGGAACATGGTACTATTTAACTCTCTAATACCATCCGGAACATGGAACAAATAATGCGTACGAATACCATCCAGCTAATCAGTGTTTCCACTTCTTTAAGAGGACTAGACCATTTTGTTAGAAGTAATGCTTCCGCGTTTTGAATAAAATATTTATATATAAATTCCAGAATAAATATAGACAATAATTACAATTATATGTGCTGTAGTACCTATGAAGCCATGTCTTGTAATATAGAAATACAGACCATTTTTCATCACTTCATAGTTTTGGGTGACCACCATTAAGTATTTACACTAGTGAAATAAAAAAAATTAAAAAGATCATCACCTTTTACTACATTGTGTAGTTACCCCTTAAAGGAACTAGTGACCATTTAAGTCAATTATTAAAAAGCTGTAAACAAACAGAAAATATCGTTCACCGCTTATAATAAACAAAGAGAACAGAATAACCTGATCATTATGCTACTTATAGAAAAGAGGAAATGTACAAAGTTGAAACTTCAAAATATGCTTAAAGAATTACAAATTTACTACTCACCTTGGTCATTGTCTTCTCCCGTGGTTGATAAGAAGAAGTTAACTTCTGCAGCGCTGCATTCAAGGATGTCATAGGCTTATCATTGTCAAGGCCTACTCCTGCAATTGGAAAAAATTAACGTGTTAAATGTGATAACATATTATATAATTACTAAATTACAATAATTTAACTGTAAAGTTAAAGTGCGCAATATGATCAGTTAGGAGTGAGAAGTTTACCAGCACTAACATCAACGTTGTTAGACCGATCTATATGTTGATGCACACAAAATTAATTTCTCCCACTTTAAGGCCATCTAATTAAAGATCATTTGGCCGCTTTAGTCTAACATCCAGGGGTGGGATGTATACCCTGAAACTGATAATACAAAACAAACATTATTAATTAGTTAATATATACTGAAGTTTAGTCAGCATCAGGCATCTATATATGAGAAAATGTCAATTCATGTTAAAGGATTAGATTACTTGTTATCATACTAATGGTCAAAGTTATAAGATCATGGATACTAAACAATGACGAATTCTTATGAAGACAGCTAACATATTAAACATAAAAACCATGAGAAACAAACAACGAGCTTACATGTATATTTCAGAGCAAGCAAGTCCTATCCTGCAAGATTGCTTGAGCTCGTTTCGTTTTATAAAGAAGCTCTAAGAGAATTAAGGAACAAATAAGAACAGTACTGGGATATATACTACTACATTTTATTTTATCGTAGGAAGTATATATGCATGCCTTTATATATAATATAATATATAGCTGGCAACCCAAGTGAACGTTGAGCCTAGGAGAGAAATCAGGCTGCCTTTGCTAATAATTGATAGAGTTGATCTTGCAAGACATATAATATCCCATCCCCCTAATTCAGCTCTATGATATCTCCTTCATTTCTTTAAATATAAATATAGCTAGCGGGTTATTGTTTTAGTAAATTTCTATCTAAGCTAACAACGCATTTGTAATTTTCAACTTATATCTTTTTGTAACTTAATCCTTGTAATTTTTTTTTTTTTTTTTTTTTTTTTTTTTTTTTTTTAGTTTATAAATCTTATATTTTATTTATTTCTACTGATGAAACATAGATATTACATCAATATAGCAGGTAGGCGGGCAACAAGCTGCGCCGCCACCCCTTTCTGAATTGCAAACCCTAACCTGCTAAAGACATACCCCTGCCTCTTTGGAGTCGACACATTGCTATGCACAACCTGTTGGACCCTGGTTAGAAAACGGATAGCTTCCGGTGCCAAGGAGCCAAATGTATCAAAAGCCAGAGGGACAAAAACATGTTGGTTCTCTTCGCAGGCTTCGCAGGCTTGTAAATTTGTTTTAAACAAAAAATTTTGTAAAACAGTAAAGGTATTTAAGTCCATGTTGTATAAATTATTAAATTAAATTTAATTCAAACATTTTCCGTCGCGTAACTTGATTTTGATAAATTGACAAAATCGGTGATCATACGTCTAGGCCTCTAAGGCTGAGTGTGTCAGTTTTCCTAAATGTTTTTTTATCTCATTCCTGCCACCCCCCACTTTCTCCTGAATGTTTTTTTTTTACTTTTTGGTGCGAATCAAGTTGAGGAACTCATGAAATGCCAGGACACCTTCGTCCAGCCTTATCAATAAATAATATAAGACTTTAAACTATTTATTGTAATATGTAAACTAAACTGATATAAACATTATAATCATTCCATTTCTTTTTCTTAATTTAAAAAAAACATATTACATCATTTGGATTGACATATTCTTAATTTATTTACCAACATCATGGAAACTTTCCATTCTTTTAAACTAGAACTTGATTTTGGTATAAATGTTTTAAGTATTTTTATCATTAACACACAATATAGAAGTTACATATCTAATTGTAATTAGTTTACTCATCATATATGCTATTGAAATTACTTATCAATAGTTCTCATTTAGTATTCTTTGTGCTAGAACATTTATTTAGGCAGATTACACAAGATAAACATAATATTATGATTGATATGAGGATATGCTTATTTTGATTAAAGGATAAACAAAGACTATATTAGTAACCTCAAAATAAAAAAATAAAAAATAGCTAAATAAGTTTATAAATTAACTATGCAAATGAATAAAAAGTAGTTGGTGGTGAAGTTGTAAGGGAGAGACTTGGTGTTCCATGTGATACATATTTGATTTCTATCCCCATGTAGCGAGTGTTCATAAACATTAGCCTTAAGTGAGGTTTTTTCTGTATCGAAAGTAAATACATCTTGGTATAATGAATTTTACCAGTAGCTCCCTTGAAGAATTCGTTGTTATTCGTTTTAAAAAAAATAAAAAGTGTATTTAAACTTATGTGTGACATCCCACTAAGTAAGCCTTATCGGGCACACTATTTCTCAACACCACTCACCAACGATGGGGTTCGATTTGTCACCAAAAGCCCTCCTCCACCCACTCCTTTTTACCCACCAACCATTTCTTTTTTTTTATTATTTTATTTTTAAAACATTTTTAATTTACATACAAGAATCAATCTCATCCAGATTAGTTTCTCGTCTCTTCACTAAAAAACCAGAGCTCACTAGTAAGTCCATTTTTATCCATTTATATTCTTTAATGCTCAATTTATCTATATGAGTTTGCTGTAATTTGCCTGCTTATTTGTTGTGTAAAAGATCTTCAATTCCGTGAAAAGATTGAGTCTTTTTTCATTTGGGGATAAACCCTTTTACAGATTTGTTGATGGGATGATAATTAGTTGAAAAGATTGGATTTTTTTTTCACATTTCATTGAGGCATTTTGTCGAACACTTGAGCTGCAAAATATTAGATCAAAATGTGATATTGATGGACAATGAATTGTTGTAAAAAAGTTAACTAATTGATTTATTAGGTGAAATTCTTGATGATTGGAATCTGTATACTTCAAAAGTTTGCATCTTTATGTGATACTATAAGATCACATAAATTCTTGTTTTGTGATTCAAAATCTGCCTTTTGCAATTAGTTTAAGGTTATTAAAATCTATTTATTTATTTGTTGTTGAAGCACAAAAAACAATGAGGGGAGGACTATGGCAACTAGGTCAATCAATCACCCGTCGCCTCGGTCAATCTGATAAGAAAACCATAGCCCGTAGATGCTATGCCTCGGAGGCCGACCTCAAGAAAACCGTCCTGTATGATTTCCACGTTGCCCATGGTGGAAAGATGGTTCCTTTTGCTGGTTGGAGCATGCCGATCCAGTACAAAGATTCAATCATGGAATCCACTTTGAACTGCAGGGAAAACGGTAGTCTTTTTGATGTTTCCCATATGTGCGGGCTCAGTCTTAAAGGAAAAGACTGCATTCCGTTTCTTGAAAAACTCGTGATTGCTGATGTGGCGGGACTTGCTCCTGGTACCGGTTCGCTGACTGTTTTCACAAACGAGAAGGGTGGAGCTATCGATGATTCTGTGATCACGAAAGTGACCGATGATCACATTTATCTGGTTGTTAACGCTGGCTGTAGAGATAAAGATTTGGCTCATATTGAAGAACATATGAAGGCTTTTAAAGCCAAAGGTGGGGATGTTAGTTGGCACATTTATGATGAAAGATCCCTTCTGGCCCTCCAGGTTAGTAATTTAAATCATAACAGAAAAAAATATATATATACGTTTAAAGAAAAATTAAATCTTTTTTGTTGGCAAGTTGATTAGCTTGCTAATGAACCTGCTGCGGTCTATATTTTGTATTCCATTTTGGTTTTGTGGCGTAGGGTCCTCTTGCAGCGCCAACTCTTCAGCACTTGACGAAAGAGGATTTGAGTAAATTGTACTTTGGGGAGTTCCGTATAATTGATATCAATGGTGCCAAATGTTTCCTAACTAGAACCGGGTACGCTCAATGTGACTTTTAAAAGAGTTAAAGTCAAATAAGTAATCTAATTTTCCTTCAGTGATAATACAGGTATACCGGTGAAGATGGATTTGAGATCTCGGTTCCCTCAGAAAACGCACTCGATCTTGCAAAAGCGCTTCTTGAAAAGTCGGAAGGGAAAATACGGTTGACCGGTCTAGGGGCACGTGACAGTCTTCGTCTTGAAGCGGGACTATGTCTTTATGGCAATGACATGGAGCAGCACACAACCCCTGTGGAGGCTGGGCTCACTTGGGCCATTGGGAAGAGAAGACGGGCCAAAGGCGGTTTTCTTGGAGCTGATGTGATCCTCAAGCAAATTGCGGAGGGACCACCAATCAGGCGGGTCGGGCTTTTCTCTGCGGGCCCACCAGCCCGGAGTCACAGTGAAATTCAGAATGAGAATGGGGAGAACATTGGGGAGGTTACTAGCGGAGGGTTTAGTCCATGCTTGAAGAAGAACATAGCCATGGGGTATGTTAAGTCCGGGCTGCACAAGCCAGGAACCAAAGTCAAGATTGTGGTCCGAGGGAAAACGTATGAAGGGTCGGTTACCAAAATGCCCTTTGTACCTGCAAAATATTACAAGCCAACATAAACTTTCCTTTGTACTTGAAAAATGTTTCACTGTTCTAATGGCTACTTTCTTTCTTTACATTTTAACTTGTTTTTGTTGAACTTGAATTCTGCAATCTTTGAATGGAAGAGTGTGTGTTTTTACAATTTGAATGCAAAAAATATCCCATTCTATTTTTCTTATTTTCTAAACGACCAAGTCACACACTTTCTATTTCTATCTTTTGTCTATTACGGAACTTGAACGCTCACCTCTTTAAGGAGGACGCGTTTTTCAAACACTTTGGTATCTCGACAACAAATCAATTATATCTTTTACTTAATGCACTGTAATAACTTATTATATGTATAGGATATAATTGTATATATAAAAATAAGAAACGGTATTAGTGTGCAAATGGTTAATCTGAATTTAGACTTTGGTGAAAGTTAAGATTAAGACTTAAGAGTCAAAGTTAAAAGAGCACTGAAGACTATTTTGACAATAAAAGTCAACCTCATAGATATTGCCATATGAATGGCCTTTTATCTACAATTTAATTCTTATTTTATTATGCTAATTCTATTTTTGAGACTTTGGCGATATAATTATTTTTTAATAATAAGTTGAAGTCTTAAATGGTGTATTTTCTTCTGAAAAAACGTTCATAAAGTTTGTGTTCTATACAATATACATAATTGATATGGTGATATACAGAAAGGATATCGTACGATACCGAATCAAGCATTTTTAGTAACGGTACTTATATACATTGTACCCATTTTTTGACAATTTCGGTATTAGTATTTTACAACGATTGAAATACAATAATATTATTCAATTGTAAGTTAAAATATTAGGAGTAATTAATATACATTTTCTCTATATAATAAGTTGCATTTATAAGTTAGCAGTGGGTGTAGGTTTACACCTTCAATATAATATTGAATTAACTAACTACTTGCCATATGTTATAGACACAAACAAATACATCCCCAACTAATTAATTAAGTCTATACGTACTATATGTTGCCATATGTTTAACTGAGTTTGATTTTCATATACACGTCACACGTTTTGATTTCTTTAGTCCTGTTCACATTCATCTAAGAATTAATTTTGTAAACTATTTGGTTCAGGATGATGCATTTGCAAGAAACTCGTGTCTAGCAACTTTGACTGAATATTTACATGAACATAGACCAAAGTTAATTTATATCATTTAATGTTTCTTTTGTACCGCTTAGTCCTATTTTTAATAATTTTATTTATTCAAGCTAAAACTTCATATTACGTTTGTTTAGGTAAACACAAATTTTGATTAATTTGACTCGTGAATATATCTTGAACACATTTACTAAAGTTATGTGTGAAATGTGTCATAGACGTCACATAAGCGTCAAATAGGCATTTGGGCCTTTCACACGCACTTCTATGGGTTATGGATTTGTGGTAGTGTGAAATATGAAAAGTGTATATTCAAATGCATGATTGATTGTATATTTAAATAGTAGTTACAAGAAAGGTTAAACTTTACATATTACGTATATTGGCCACACACGAAAGTCTTCTATAATTTTTAAACTTTCTCGTAATTGTACGTCTTCATCAAGTAATATAAATATTGTTTAAATTTGACTTTTAGTTGTTAAGTCATATTAAATTTAATTGAATAGTAAAGTTAATTCACTTTGCGGTTAATAATTTTTTTTTACTAGCAATTATATGAACAATATAAGTATATGCATTAGCAATGAGAGTCAGAAAATAATAAATCTTGATATTATTTATACACTTCATATACAAAATAAATAAATAAACTAATATCTTGTTCTAAACTATAACATCAAAAGTTTAGAAAAGCTTGCTACCAAATTCATCAACAATGTTTCCTTTCCTTGCAATATCTGTAAGCTCACACAAGCTTCTTCCAAGCTGCAATGCAACCTTCATCTCAAACACTTGACCATTCTCCTCTCTTTCCTTCAAGTTCCATTCTATGGACTCCTCCATCATCTTAAAGAAACCCGCATTGTTCCGATACATCTCAAACACCATCCCTACTTGTCCACCGTGTTGTACGCTGTTTACCACACTCGCCATCGCACCTCCCATGACACCAACCACCGCGGCCCAAGAGTTATCAGGAGAGGAAGCAAGAAAGACCGAACCAATGGCTCCTAAGTCGCTTAGTAGTGGACCGGCTATGGCCAAAGCTTTGTTGAGTTTTAAGGCCTTTTCGCCTAACCTCAAGTAATCAGCTTTATCTTTTACCTCCAAAACTCTAACTATGTTTCTCATCTCCTCTTCGAGTTCCATACTCCAACCGCTTTTTGTCGATGTCTTTTGTCTCTCGGGCCACCAAACCGTTGGCTCCATCTTAACCGGATACTTTTCGAGCATGACACCGAGTAAAGGAAGAGGGTAGGCTCTATCTATAGCCAAAACTTTCTTCATGGCTTCATTTACATCATTAAGAGTAGGGTTAGATATCGCGATTTTTGTCTTGATTTCGCTTTGCGAGTTGCTTGAGCAGCCTCACAGCGTTTCTTTGCTCTTCAGCCAGCTGAGATGGTTGGATCTTGTTCATGATAACCAACATACCAGTCGCAGCCAAATACATGAAGCTAGATGCAAGCTTAAGTACTTCCAAAGGTGCACCGGGGACACTAGTTATGGCAGCAGCAATGCCAGCCATGGTCGCAGCCGAAAGAGTAATCGTGTTGATTGATGTTAAAAGTAGGCTGTTCCAGTTATTCCTTTGCTCTCCAACGTTCTTATGCATCTCCACTCGATCTGTCACGGCCTCCAAAACCGCGTAAAGCTTCTCCATGATCACTTCATGTTGTTGATGCATGTTAGTGTTTGATGTAGGGTTTTTGTGTGTGATTCTTGAAGATTTATGATCCATTTCTTTCACCAAACTTATGTTTGATGCAATCTTTGGAGGGAAGACATCAATATTATTATTATTATTATTATTATTATTATTATTATTATTATTATTATTATTATTATTATTTGTGCTAGTATTGAGAAAATGGATAGAAGATCTTGTGATATGTCTGCCAGAAGATGAACTAGGGAATGAAGTAGATGATATATTTGAATGCATAAAGCTTAAAGCTTGACTAAAGGGTGCCATATGTATATGCTAATTATATGTTATTTGGTTTAAACAAAACAAGAAGTGTGTATATATATGTTGTGATCTATGAATGTGTTTTTTCTGGGGTTTAAGACTTATATGAAACGGTTAGTTAGATTTAATGATTTATGCATTTATATATATAGAGCTAGATCAAGGAATTAAGTTGGTCAAAGTTTGAATGAATGGTGTATTGACATCAGGATGGACTATTTCTGAACCTGCCCTAATTTGACTCGGACAATTAATGTTTTACCATATAATTTTATGTAAACTTGGTCTATACGATTGATTTTTATGTACAAATCTGTGAACAAGTTTTCAATTAATATGAGCATGAATATATTCATTCATATTTTATATTTGACTTGACTACTGAAGAAACACTAGGCGACCCCGAGTAGATTATGGATAATCTGGGGGTTAAGTAATGTTTCCCACGAGGGTTAGGTCCGGCAAAAAAGGATGTTCTTCAGATGACCTGCAAAACAGACACCGTGAGCTCGTCACTGAGAAGGGGGGGGTCCTCCTTGTGACCACCCTCCGGCGTGAGAATCAGACTAGATTGCTCTGAATATAAGTGTATATTGAGAGAAATAGCTAGTGAAGGTAAAATACCAAATGCCCCTACCGTTCCAAGGTGTTGGAGTATTTATAGCCGAAGGTAGGTTTCCAAGCAGGTACAGCCAGCTGTATAATATTCATGTTCTACCAACTATGGGCTACGCACGTGCCATGCTGGTTGGTGGGTAGGCAGCGACTGATAGTGACCAGGCCGGCTGTGTACTATTCCTTTTCCACCAACTGCAGGCTATGTGCGTGCCACGACAAGGGTTGGTGAGTAGGCAGCGGCTAATAGTGACAAACAGTACTAGAGCATGCTCCTCGTACTGTTGTCGGTGAGCTGTCACCCTGTGATTGGTTCATGGGCTGCTTTGGTCAGATCTTGTCTATTTTGTTCATACCTTGGCAGGTATAGTACAAAAGATCTTCCAGAAGCATACGGACTGGCTCATTTGGGAGGGAGTATTCCCGCCTTGCTCATCCCTTCAGGTGACACTGAATTATTGAGTTAGTGCCTTGTGCGTGTAGCCTTGCTATTAGTGTGGGTAGCCTTCCCTGATGGCTTGTATCCGCAGCTGCGGGGACAGGCGGGGTACTTCACCATTGGGAGGCTTTCCCTGCGGGAACAGCTGGCGTACTGCGCGTAAGGTCTTCATCTCTGAGCATGGTGGGTCATGCGGAACCAGTTGGTCCTTGCGCAAACGTCCCTCTTCAAGGTGAGTCTTGCGGGTCCAACTGGGCTCTGCTGGGACCTACCTCTTCAAGTCCCCCCCCCAGTCCAATGTTCTTCTCATGAATTGTTAATAAGTGAGGTGAACTTTGGACTTAATCAAGGGGTTTTGAAAAGGATTTAGTTTTAAGGTTGTCCGTGGGGATTCTTCCCGCGGTTTCCCTAATGTCACGCAGAAATTCCCGACTTTTCTGCTTGATCTTTGGGTATGATGCGGGTAGGTGTGTAACCTCCTCGCAAGTCAGGAGCGTTGAGTTCCACTTGTGTAGATTCTCCATGAGGTTTTGGTAGTTTTGAACATAGTGATCAATTATGTTAAAACAACCAATTCCATCTTGGAGCTTCAAACAATCTAGTTCTCGACGTTCCCGCTATGCGGGGATGTTATTCCCGTTTCCGCAAGCATGGCCCAGAAGATCCTTTTTGGTTTCAATTCCCTGCGGAGTGCTAGGTATGTGAAGGGTTTCGCCTTGACACTGTACCCGCACTCGTCTTATAGTTACTTTACTTCCAAGGTATTCCTGGCTTCAATTCCCTGCGGGTGCTAAGTATGTGAAGGGTTTTGCCTTGACACTGTACCCGCACCCGTCTTATAGTTACTTGGTTGCCGAGGTATTCTTGGCTTCAATTCCCTGCAGGTGTTAAGTATGCGAAGGGTTTTGCCTTAACACTGTACTCGCACCTGTCTTATAGTTACTTGGTTGCCAAGGTAAGGGGCATAGTCCTGCTTACTTTTGAATCTTTTTGAATCTTTTTGAAATTCGAAGAGTTGGTGAAAGGATAAGAACAGTCCAAACTGTTGAAACGTCGTCCGACGGTTTCTTCTGACAGTGTCAGGACGTGCAGGAAGTTATGGCGACGTGACAGTATATGGTCATTCCAGAAGCTTTTTCAGGCGCGTGGACACGATTTTTCGGGCGCGTGGGTGCGGATTTTACGGCACGCGTCCCGTCAACAGCTGTTGCCAGCTTGTTTTTTCCACGTGTCATAGTTTCATTGCACCAGCTCTTTTCTCTCTCCTCCGCATTAAATTCATCGCATTCATTGCGATGAGTATATAAAGGGGGAGATGGTTCACGGTAATCCACACTTTCACTTCTTTCTTCTTCTTCTAAGCGATTTCCGTCGAATACTAACTTTCTGTCGAGCATTCTCCTGAAATCGTTCTTTACCTCCAAAACATGTCTACTCATGATTCAGAAGCTACCGTCGAGGAGTCTGACTTGTATGTCGAGAACCCGACGTCTACGTCCGATAAGGACGATAAGAGCACTGCTGGCGAATGCCAGTGTGCTCTTCCCATCGAGCTTTACCGGTACATCGTCCGGAAGTTCATGCTCGAGCCGTTCGAGCCTGAGTTTCCGGAGCCACACCAGACGGTGTACGATGCCCCCAAGGGCAAAATAGGGGTATATGCCGCTTTCTTCGTCTATGGGAATCTTAGGTTCCCGTTGACGAAGTTTGTATACCGTGTTCTGGATAGACACGGTGTGCACCTGACCGAGGTACACCCAATGGTGATCGCCAAGATCCGCCATTTTGAGTGGGTGTGCCTCATTCTTGGCGTGGATCCCCACGTCGACCGCCTGATGACCTTCTACTCCTGGAGGTGTATCCAAGGCTGGTATACCCTGGTCACCCGGATCAAGGGTTTGAAGATCTGCGCTACCGAGCGCAGTCTTCGGTCTTGGAAGCGGGAGTTCTTTTACATCTCTGCCCGTGTCGTCCCTATAGCGATGACATTTAAGAACGGGATAGCTCTCCCCAGCCTTCACGCCTCCAACTACCAGGAGGCGGAATGGTTCTCCAAGATTTCCAGGATCCAGACTCCGGTTTACCGCTTTCCGGAGTCCGGGATGGTGATGCTCGGTATGAGCAGGGTGTGGAAGGATGCTGGGGCGGATGCGCCACAGATTCCCATCGTACTTGAATACGGTTTGAACTTTATCCCTTACGGTATGCTCCGTCTTCTTTGTTGATATAAGGTTTTTTCTAACTGTTTTTCTTTTTATTTCAGAGGGAAATGACTTGCAGTCCCTCCTGCATCCACGGGAAGCTGACGGTCCCGCTCGGTTGGGTACTCGTGCTCTTGACGAGAACGAGTTGCCCATCCTTGCGCAGACTGCGGATCGGTTTGTGGAGGCCTACCCGCCAGGCCACGAAATACTGAGCGCCACGCGGCCAGGTAAAAGACTATTTAACCCTCACCCTCTGAATGCTGAGACCTCTGCTGGAATTCCTCTAATCTTGTCATCTTCTGATGAGGAATACGCAGATGGTCATTTTCTTGCTCGGAAGAAGAAGGCTGTCGGCGGGAAGGGCAAGGCGAAGGTTGCCTCCACTGCCGATCAGGGGAACCAGTCTGAGTAGGAGACCGAGAGTGAAGAAGCGGCGGGGAACCCAGGTGGTGTTGAGACCACTGCTCCGGAGGTTGAAACGGCTGTCACCTCCGAGCAGCCCAGGACGACAACGGTGACCGGTACGAAGAGGCCGACTCCATCGGGTTCTTCCCCGCCTGTTCGCACCTTCAAGCTCAAAAGGACCCGTAAGTGTACATAACTTTAACTTCATATCTTTCCGCTATTATACATATATATCTTGTCTTCGTGCAGGCGTGGATGCTACGACATTCCAGAGTGGAGCGGGAGGGAGCAGCTCTGGACCCATGAAGGTAGGTTTGGTCAACCTACCCGAGGCGATGACCCAGGCGGCTACGCCTGCTTGCAGTACTGGTTCAGTTGCTCATCCCGTTGAGCCAACTGTTCCAGCTGTAACATTATCCCCGCCGGCCGTCAGTGCCATTTTCACAGAATCCATCACTGAGCCGGCGGTGATTTCTCTTGCGGGTTCTTCCGCAGCCGCGGCCACGGTTGTGAGTTCACCTCCGGTGAGTTCACCTCCGTTGGTTTCCACCGCGGCAGCCTCCACCATGCCTCCTCCGGCGCCGGCGACTACGGCCGGTCCTTCAGGTACGTTCGGGGTTGGGGCGTCTAGCCAATCCTTGCCTCCTTCCCGTCTCCTTGACCTTTTGGATGGATATCCCTTAGGTTCAGGTGATGGGTTTGGTGGCTATCGGCCTGTTGTCGACCCTACAGGTGCGTAGGGTTATTTTGGCCTATATCCCTTTCATCATTTCTCTCTCTTAACTGTTTTTTGTTTTATTACAGTTCGTGATTCCAACGAGGTGTACGCTCCTCGGTGGAAGATCCGCCGGGGAACGACCCTCCGGACTGCTGAGGAGTGCGTCGAATGGGCGCGTCACGCCGCCCCAAGCGGTGCGCTGGGGGAGGCCATGGCCAGCTACCAGGAAGGTAGGCTGTCCAACGAGCTCCGAATCCTCCTCGCCCGGATGCAGCCGCGCGTCGAGCTACTTTGTCGTGAAAACGACAAGTTAAAGACGGCGCGTAGCCTTGAAGTGGCGCAGGCGCGGGCTATCCGGGAGGAGAATGCGAAGCTTGCCGCCGTTGCTGCGGAAAAGGAGAAGGCCTTCAAGGCCCTCGAGGTTGAAGTTCAGGCCCGGCTCGAGGCCCGTTCCAAGGCTGCCCAAGCTGTTAACGAACAGCTTCGGTTGGCTAAGGAAACTGCACGGAATGCAAACGAGAGGGCCACCAAGGCTGAAGCTGTTGCTGAGCCTCTACGCATCGAGAATGAGGAACTTAAAGCCAAATTAGAGAGGCTCCAGCAGGCTCATGATGCTTTGGCCATGGAAGATGCCAAGAAGCTCCAAGAGATCTTGGACCAGAGGGGGGTGCTTGACCAAACTGATCGTAAGCTAAAGGGCGTCGAAGAGGCTGCAGCCAAAGATGTGTTGCTTGCCAACCTTACAAAGAACGAAGCCGAACGCGCCCGTAATGAAGCTCAAGCTGCCCTCTAGGAGGCTCTGGTTACCAAGGAATGGCTTCTTCGAGAAGCGTTGTCGCAGGTATGCGTAGTTTCACAATTTCTTTACGCTTTTCCTTAGAAGAGTTTTTGATATACTTCTGTTTTTTAGGTTGTGCATCGGGTGTTCACGAACACATCATATGACGATGCGATGAGCGCAGCCCTCAACGCTTCTCATGAGGATGGGGAAAAAGCTGGCTTCCTGCTTGGTCTAGGGTTTGTTGAACAAGGCATTCCGCCTTCCAACTTCCCTCTTTACAATGTGGATACTGAAGCTGCGTATGACCAAGCAGTGAATCAGTATGCCGCCTTCCTCCATCCGGTGGTGGAGAAGGTAAACGAGATTGCTGCTGCTGATGATGGGCTAGCTATCCTCAAAGCTTTCCTTGAACCGCCACACTCTACTGATGGTGCGGGTCCAAGTGGGAGTGGTCCTGAAGCTTGATACTTTAGATCCCTTTCCACCATTAGAGTAGATTTTTATGTTTGTAGACTTCTAATCTTGTATGCGGGTATGTACCCAGCAATTCTTGTAATGTTTGAATGTTGATGGAATAAAAATTATTTGTTAATGCCTTGCCTTGTTTATTTCGCTCATATTTTGTTTTAACTTAGCAATTTCTTTAGTACTTAGATAAGTTAACTTTTCAACGTGGCAGATAATAAGTTAAAGTTTTGCTTCCTCTTTCGTGATTGTGCGGATAAGACCGTCACTTTCACTTAGTAGGATGGCTAAACTTTACCTATATCTGACCTGCATGGAAGTTTTCCTCATCTTTTCCTTTGAAATTTTCTAAGTGTTTTGAATAAGTTAACCTTTCGACGCGCGGTTGCCAATAGGTCAATGTTCAGTTTCCTTTATCATGATTGTGCGGGTAGGACCGTCACTTTCATTTATTGGGATGACCAAACTTCACCTATAGCTGACCTGCGTGAAGGTTTTCCTTAGAAATTTTTACCGTTTTATGTGTTTATGCGTGTTTTGCCGCCTTCCACACGCAACGACTTCTTCTCATATTTATGCGGTGAATACCGGCATATCAGCGTGGGAAGTTCATAAGTATAAAGGTAAGGCTATCAACACAATGTGAAAGGAGAATCATTTATATTAGCAGTGGCTCTAGGCCTTTTCTTTACAAGTTTGGAATTGATCTACATGTAACATTTGCGTAATTGAGCTCCGTTCCATGTTCTTGGGATAGGAGTGCCATCGAGCCTTTCGAGCCGGTATGCGCCTTTTCTCAAAACTTCTTTGATAATGTACGGTCCTTCCCAGACCGGTGCCAGTTTTCCTGGGCGCTCTTGGTTTGAAGCCTCGTTGTTACGCAATATGTAGTCTCCTACATTGAAGTTGCAGAGTTTTACCCGCGTGTTGTAGTACTTTTGCATTTGTCGCTTGTAGTTTTCTACACGCGCTGCGGCTAAGTCTCTGCGTTCCTCGGTTAGCATAAGGTCTAACCGTCTTTCCGCATCATTGTCTTCTGGCTGAATCAAGACCCTTGGTGAGGGCAAACCAATTTCGACTGGGACCATGGCTTCAGTGCCATAAGTGAGGCTGAACGGGGTTTCTCCCGTACTGGCCTTTTTCAGCGTTCTGTTTGCCCAAAGGACGTGTGGAACTTCGTCTACCCAGCCGGATCTGTGTTCCAGGAGTCTTTTCTTTATGCCTTCGACGATGCTTTTATTTTCTCTTTCCACCTCACCGTTACCTTGCGGGTGTGCCACTGAGGTAAAGGTGTGGGTGATTTGAAGTTCTTCCAGCCACTTTTGTAGCTTCTTGTCAGCAAAGTTGGTGCCGTTATCACTCACCAAAGTCTGTGGAAGTCCAAAACGACAAATAATAAATTCCCAAATAAATTTTTTAATATGTTTTGCGGTTGTTTGGGCTAAGGGTTTTGCTTCTATCCACTTGGTGAAGTAGTCGATGGCTACCACTAGGAGCTGAACGTTTCCTGCTGCTGTAGGAAATGGGCCTGTCACATCGATGGCCCACTTCTGAAATGGCCATGAAGAGGTGACTGGAACAAGTTCATTCTTCGGGCGATGCGTGTTGGGTGCGTAGAGTTGGCAAGACCTACACTTTCTGATGTATGCCAGCGCATCCGTATGCATCCCCGGCCAAAAGTATCCCGCGTTGTTTAACTTAGCTACAACAGCGCGTGGACCTGCGTGTACTCCACAGATGCCTTCGTGTACTTCCCTTAGGAGGTAGTCAGCATCTTGGTTGTCCACGCATCTTAAGAGTGGGCCAAGAAAGTTACATCTGTAAAGGATGTCATCGATGAGTTGATAGTTTAATGCTTTACAATGTATTTTTCTTGCCTGTGTTTTTGACTCTGGTAGTATACCCGCTGCAAGGTAATTTATTATCGGTGTCATCCACGTTTCTGTGCCGGTTTGGATGACACAAATTTCCTTGTGCGGGACTGATGGTGCTTCAAGGAGTTCAATGCGGATGTCCTTTCCCAAATGGGTGAAGGCTAATGATGCAAGCTTGCTTAACGCATCCGCAGATTTGTTTTCGCTACGCTTGACGTGTATGACTTTACAATCATTAAAATCGCGCATAAGGGTTTTTGCTTGTGCGAGGTACAGGGCCATTGTGTCGTTCACGGCCGTGTACGTTCCGTTTATTTGGTTGGCTACTAACATGGAATCCACATGGGCTTCCAAGTTTTTCACTCCCATTTTACGCGCAATTCTCAGCCCGGCCAAGAATGCTTCATACTCGGCTTCGTTATTCGTACTTGGAAAATCCAGTCGAATAGCGTAAGTGTATTCTTGGCATGCTGGGTTGGTTAGTTTCAACCCTGCGCCTGAACCCTCGTTGCTGGCTGCTCCATCAGTGTAGAGTCGCCAGACATCATTGATGTCCTGTGCTGGGGAGGGTTGAGCCTCCTCCTGGCACTCTTTCTCCCGCGAAGCGGGGACTTCTGCAATAAAGTCGGCCAGGACCTAGCCTTTTATGGCTGGTCTTGGCTTGTACTTTATCGCATATTCCCCCAACTCAATTGCCCATTTGGCTAGACGTCCCGATAACTCGGGTTTGCCTAGAACGTTTGCAAGTTTGAAGTTGGTGAGAATGGTGATTGGGTGACCTTGGAAATATCGTCTTAGACTGCGTGAAGCCTGTACAAGTGCTAAGACTAGTTTTTCCAGGGTGGAGTACCGGGTTTCTACGTCTGTTAGGACACGGCTAACATAGTAAATAGGCATCTGGATACCTTTTCGCTCTACTAGCAGGACTGCCCCGGTTGCTCTATCTGTGGCAGAAAGATATATGATTAATTCCTCCCCCGCTTCTGGTGCTGTGAGCGTTGGGAGTTCAATCAAGCGTGACCGAATTTCCTGAAAAGCTGCTTTCGCTTCTGGTGTCCAGCGGAAGTGCGTTTTCTTTAAACAGTTTCTCAATGTTGACACGAATGGGAACGACCTATCCGCATGGTTTGACAAAAAGCGGTTAAGTGCGACTAGGCGTCCATTCAGTGTCTGGGCTTGCTTGATGGTAGTAGGTGATTCCATTTTGATAATGGCTTCGACCTTTTCAGGGTTCGCTCTGAAGCCATCTTTAGTAACAATGACTCCCAAGAACTTCCCTTCTTCCATCCCAAAGGAACACTTGCTCGGGTTGAGCTTCATGTTTATCTTTCTGAGCGTGTTGAAAGTTTCTTCGATGTCTTTCAACATCGCTTCTGGCTCAGAGCTTTTGATGACCAAATCATCCATGTAGACTTCCAAGTTTCTCCCAATTTGGGCATGAAACTCTTTGTCCATCAGGCGTTGGTATGTGGACCCTGCATTCTTAAGTCCGAATGGCATCATTTGATAACAAAATGTGCCATCGGGCGTCCGAAATGCGGTTTTGTCCTGATCATCTACAGCCATGTGGATTTGATGGTACCCCTTATATGCGTCAAGGAAGCATTTAAGGCGAAACGGTGCTAATGAATCCACTTTGAGGTCAATTTCGGGTAACGGGTAACAATCTTTGGGGCATGCTTTGTTTAAATCTTTGAAATCTATACACATGCGCCATTGTTTGTTAGCCTTCGGTACCATAGCGGGATTTGCAACCCATGTTTGATATCTACTAACGCGTACGATGCCCGCGTCAAGGAGTTCCTTGACTTGGGTTCTACACGCGTTAGCCTGCTCCGCCCCCATTACTCTGCGCTTTTGTATGACTGGCGTAAAAGCCGGGTCACACTTGAGCTTATGCTCTGCTTTACTTCGAGGTACACCAGTCATGTCAGCTGGTGTCCACGCGAAGATGTCAACGTTTCTCTGTAGTAAGCGTTTGAGTAAGGTGCGCGTAGGATCAGTGATTGTTGGGCCAATTGTAACAGCCTGGTCAGGGTATTTGCCATTGAGGGCCCATTTTTCTGGTTCGGTAATGGTTGGTTTAGCCATCTTTGGTTTGGGTTTAGATGACACGGATGCGATGCATACCTGGGGGATACCGGTGATCATCGCTACACCCTCAGCAGTTGGCCATCCCATCATGCCTTGGACTGAAGATACCACGGCGTTGAATATTGCCATCCCGTCTCTCCCGAAGAGAATGTCGTATGTGTGATGTGGCTTCCTCATTACGACGAAGTCCACGTCTTCTGTGCGGGAGTATTTCCCGTCCGTGAGAATGACGGGGAAAGATAGGATACCCAGGGGGGTGTTTGTGCTGCCGTCGAACCCTTCCATTGAGGCGTAAACCGTTTCCAGGAGTTCTTTGTCTTCGTCGTCTAGCTTGTCGAAGAACTTCCTGTACATAACCGTTGACGAGGCGCCGTTGTCGTCAAGAGTGCGGGAAGTTATGTAATGCCCCAGCTGGCTTTTGATGACAATAGGGCCTTCCTTGCTGGGTCCTCCTGGCACTCGCGGGAAGCGCACCTCAGCTTCCTTCCATTCGCATGGTTCTGTCGTTCGTCTTTTTCTTCCTCTGATGTTGCCATGAACCATGTGGATGCTGATGTCAACGGGCTTTCGTCCGTTGCCTTTATACCGGTTATCATTCCTTCCTCCATTCTTGATTGATGCCACAAGGTGTGCAAGTCTTCCATCCTAGACGAATGTTTCAACAATATCCTTCAAGGATGTACACTCCTCTGTACTGTGACCCTTTGTCCCGTGGAAGTCACAGGATTTGCTCTGATCCGCATTTGGCCATGGGAGTTTTTCGGTGGCAAATATCTCCGTGACGCTTTTGGTGAGTGGCGTCCACCGGTGTTTTCGGTTTGAAGGGTGCGTGTTATCCCTTCCGCCAACAAGAGGGCGAGAGCTGGATGAGGTGTCAAAGTTTACCCTTGACTGCCAAATACCCAGCTTCCTCTTTTTGTTCTGCCGGGCGATCCGAACTTTGTTTTATCTGGTCCTCTGCGTGTAGAGATGTGTACTCTGGGGAAGATCCCTACCCAGTTGCTTCTCCGTCTCGGCAAAGCGCTTGGCCGCCGTCATGATGGCATCCCATGTGGATGGCATGCCGTCCTTACCCATCAACGTACGGATAAGCTCTGGGTATTCGGCGCCCTGGATGAAAGCGGCGCGAACAAGATCTTCACTTATGTTGCCCAGACTCAGCTTTTTGGAGTTGAAGCGAGTGATGAAGTTTAGTAAAGATTCATCTTCCTCTCTCACGCAGTTGAGGATCGTCCACTGCTCTTCAGTATATTTCCTCTGTTGACTGAAGTGTTGGCTGAACTTGTGTTGAAAGTCCGCCCAATCATAGATGTGGTGGACCGGTAAACGATCAAACCACGCCCTGGCCGCTCCCACCAGCGTCATCTGGAACATATAACACCACGTGGGTTCCGTCCAGTTACTGACGGTTGTCCCCGCTATGAATCTGTTCAAGTGATCGTCTGGGTCGGATAGACCATCATAAGTGCCGATGTTGGACATCTGTTTGGCACTTCTCGGGGCGATTACTTCCGCAATGTCCCTTGCAAACTTGGATGTTCCCGCATTTGCAGCAGTTGGTCTAAAGGTTTTGGAGAAGTCGCTTGGGTTTCCCCCCGCGTTCCTTGGTTTGAAGGTTTCTTCGAAATTCCTTCTTGGTTGGAAGTCCGTTTCTTTACGCTTCCCTTTCGCCCTATGGCGAGGGTTCGCGTCAGTGTCGGATTCCTCCCGATCATCGTCCGAGTACTCGCACTCACTGTTCATGTTGAGCTGTTGTCGAGTGCTCCCGAATTCGTTAGCCTGTTGGAGTGAACGCAAGCGTTCATCTAACTCAGCTTGGTATTCCTTCTGACGTGCTTCGGCCCACGCCTTAACTTGATCGAGTGTTTGGCGAGGGAGCCTCGTCTGTTTCTCCAACTGGGCATCAGTGAACCCCAGTGAAATATTGTTTACTGCACTTGCCCCGGCTTGGATAATCGGGGTAGTGTTCGTAAAATTTGTGTAACCGCCGGTGTTCCCCCCAGTAGCTGGGGTTGTGGTTACCGGGGTTTCTTGGTCACTTACTGGCCTTGGGACCGGAGTAACGTTAACCATTTTTTCAGAAGTTTTGAAAAAACTGAATTAATTCTAGCTTTTATGCACGGATGGCGCCAATGAAGAAACACTAGGCGACCCCGAGTAGATTATGGATAATCTGGGGGTTAAGTAATGTTTCCCACGAGGGTTAGGTCCGGGAAAGAAGGATGTTCTTCAGATGACCTGCAAAACAGACACCGTGAGCTCGTCACTGAGAAGGGGGGGTTCCTCCTTGTGACCACCCTCCGGCGTGAGAATCAGACTAGATTGCTCTGAATATAAGTGTATATTGAGAGAAATAGCTAGTGAAGGTAAAATACCAGATGCCCCTACCGTTCCAAGGTGTTGGAGTATTTATAGCCGAAGGTAGGTTTCCAAGCAGGTACAGCCAGCTGTATAATATTCCTGTTCTACCAACTATGGGCTACGCACGTGCCATGCTGGTTGGTGGGTAGGCAGCGGCTGATATTGACCAGGCCGGCTGTGTACTATTCCTTTTCCACCAACTGCAGGCTATGTGCGTGCCACGACAAGGGTTGGTGAGTAGGCAGCGGCTAATAGTGACAAACAGTACTAGAGCATGCTCCTCGTACTGTTGTCGGTGAGCTGTCACCCTGTGATTGGTTCATGGGCTGCTTTGGTCAGATCTTGTCTATTTTGTTCATACCTTGGCAGGTATAGTACAAAAGATCTTCCAGAAGCATACGGACTGGCTCATTTAGGCGGGAGTATTCCCGCCTTGCTCATCCCTTCAGGTGACACTGAATTATTGAGTTAGTGCCTTGTGCGTGTAGCCTTGCTATTAGTGCGGGTAGCCTTCCCTGATGGCTTGTATCCGCAGCTGCGGGGACAGGCGGGGTACTTCACCATTGGGAGGCTTTCCCTGCGGGAACAGCTGGCGTACTGCGCGTAAGGTATTCATCTCTGAGCATGGTGGGTCCTGCGGAACCAGTTGGTCCTTGCGCAAACGTCCCTCTTCAAGGTGAGTCTTGCGGGTCCAACTGGGCTCTGCTGGGACCTACCTCTTCAACTACAAATGTTATGAGAGAGGCCAAAATTAACGAATTTCATGGTTATAATTATCCAATTAAAAACATTTTATAACTGGTAGCCGATTAATACTTGTTGCATTTTCTAATCTATATATTTTTTTTTTGAAACTTGAGTTTTATTAAACCAAACAACAACATTACAAACAAACCAACCGCATGCCCCTTCATCGAGCTCGGAGGAGCAACCGCGCAAAACCAAAAAGGAGCGATCACATTAAAGCATTCTTACATCATCTATCCCAAACCACCTCCCCTTATCTCGACCTATTTTTTAACTACAAAAAACCAAAAGCTTTTATTTCTCCCATTAAGCCTTCAATCTTGATCTCTTTTTCATTATGCAATTTTTCATTCTTGGCCTTTCACAACCTCCAACATCCGTTAATAATTATACCTTGAAGAATATCCCTTTCTCTCTTACCCAACGCCACATGGGTATGCAACTCAAGAATATCTTTAGTCGAAAAGGCAAAGACTTGAGGAATCCTACATCACAAACTTACTTGTTGCCACATCAAAGTTGCCACTATGCAACCCGATTAGATGTGATCAATCAAGTCTTAACCTGAGTTGCATAAAACACAATTAATAACAATTAATAGATGCCACCCTTATGTTCCTTTTGATTAACAAATCAGTTGTGGGAAGTCTGTTCAAGGCCGCTCTCCATGCAAAAATATCGCATTTTAGCGGGACCCACCTACTCCATTTCAGCACATGTTGGCCATCTCCCACCCTGTCCGAGATTAACATTTTCCTAACTCGACTATCTGAAAATTTACTAGATGGGTCTCCAAGCCAACTCCACGAGTCGCTTTTATTGCTCCAACAAAAGACGTTCTTGAGTTTAAAATGGCTTCCTATTCCTCCCTCTCCACCTGCGCATGGGTTTCTTAACCGCTCCCAAGCCCAACAAATAAAACTATATATCTTGCCACCAAATTATTTCTTTAATTTTATAGCTCTTATTATTTTCCAATTTAAAAATATTAGGAAAGACTTCTTGAAAAGTGGAGTTATCAAACCACATATTTGTCCAAAAACAAATACCCTTCCCATTTGCGACCTCTATTTTAATTATGTTAACGAGCTTAGCACCTCCCAAATGAACATCATTCAAACCTTTTGCAACCGATTTCCTTGAGCTAGAAAGATATCTTCCATTTGTTACATATCTTCGTTCTCGCCTCCACCTCTTCCATTTATTCATTCTGGCCTCCATTTCTTCGTTATGGTATTCTAGCCACCATTTCCCCGTTATGGTATTCTAGCAACAATTTCTTCGTTTTGGCATCCATTTATTGGTTCATGCATATGTTTCTTCATTATGGACTATTGGCTCCTATTTCTCCATCCAAGACTCTAATTCTTCGTTCGGGCCTCCATTTCTTCGTTCTGTTATCCATTTCCTCGATCAGGCATTCGTTACTTTGTTTTGGCCTCTGTTTCTTCGTCATGGCCTTCATTTCTTGTGTTGGCCTCTAATTTTTCATTCTGGCCTTCATTTCTTCATTATGGGTTAGATTTCTTTAGTATGGCTCCTAGTTCTTCGTTTTGTTCTCCATTTTTTTGTCCTAGCCTGTGTATCTTCGTTTTGGTCTCCGATTAATAGCCCTGTCACAACGTGTGGATCCTAAGTCGATCAAATTAGATATTCTTTTTTATGTTTTACATTTCGGTCTAATTTTTTGCATGTTAACACGTGGCAACGAGCATGCGTAGTCAAACGCTTTTACATCTATTTTTTGTTCGGATTTTTTAATTATTTACGAAAGTTGATGGCGTGGGTGTTAATACTTGAATCAAATAAAACACGTTTTTACACCCGTTCCATAGCACTGGAGTGTTAATACTAGTTTGTTACATTTTGGAATGCGTAACCTGTATAATTGATCTGGCCTCTCATGCTATCGATATTGTTCACTTTGCCTACAATGAGCTCACATATTTGTTTTCTGGTTTCCCGGATGAAAAGTTTACAGAAGGTCACCATCTTGATACTATTTTATCTAAGCACATTTAACTGTATATTTTTCCTCTTATACATTAGCATTAAACCCAAAACACAAGAGTGATTTAAGAGACAGAATATTCCTTATGAACCATAATCTCTACTAGTTCAGGGCTTATGTAAGATTGACCTAGGTCCTAGGGTGTTACATAAATTAAACAAATAGTTACATGTTAAATTCCAGAAATAAATTATGGATTGATTCGTTGAATTTTACAAGGAATATTAGCTAAAACATATTAGATAGCAAACATTATGATTATTTATTTGAAATCAGTGTATTTACTCATTAATTTTCTAATAATCTGCTACATATTCATTTCACTTAACACTGTTTAGTATCAAGATGACTATTTAATTGTATGTATGCTATGTTAAAAAACATGTATTAATGTATCGATCATATATAACTACAAATAAAAACTACCAGGAAATGAGTGCCATGATGCACCTTTGCGTGGAGTCATGGTCCAAACCACCACACGTTCTGCCATAAAGTTTGGTGATCTAATTCCCCACTTGCCCACACACGTTCCATTTATTTTTTTAATTTCAAAGACCCCATGAGCCATGACTACAAACATGGGAGCCATGATTTCCATTTATGTGAGGGTTTGGTTTTGCAAATCTCATTTCTTGATGGACTTGAAGTTGAAAAAAGCAAAGATGATTAATGAATTGAACACACCATATTCATAACTACCAAGCAATCAATGTTGTTCACCTAAAATTTGATGTATTCAAACGTTGTTCATTAGTGCCAATTTGGACTAACCCATTTATCTTGATTATTATAAAACAAACTTAGTATATATCCTCTTTTATTTATAACAATAGTTTGGAGAGTACCTATGATATGTTTTATTATTTTATATATATTTTGATGTATGCATATGTTAAAAGGATAGATGGATTTTATTTACATAATTAACTATCTATAAATTTATTTTTAACATGTCAAATCCTCAAATTCAATTAATTACATAATTAACCCCATCACTTTCATTTAATAGTTATACAATTAACTTGACAACATTTAAATATGGTAAGTTGGTAACTCTTAAGTTCCATTAATTACACATCTTACCGGCAATTTTTGATAGGGTAACACCCAAGTTTCATTATGTTACACAAGCAACCCAACCTGTAAGTTTTTAATATGTTACGAAACTATACCGTAACAAACTAAACAAACACGGAGTGATTTTTTTCTGCATTATTTACCATAACGCGTTGATTTAAAGCAAGTATTTTATAAGAAAAGTTTGGAGTATGAAATGTTTTAGTTTGTTTCAGGTGGCGTTAAAAGTAAAAAAAGTATAGAAGAGGTTTAAGGGTGTGAATATATAAACTTGTAGGAGGAAAAAGTAAAATTAATAACAAAGTTTTATTTAATAAATAAAAGGTATACACACACACACAAGTCTTCCGGTCGTCTCATTCTCGTCGTCTTCTTTCTCTTGGTTTCTCAATCAAACCCTTGGGTGTGTGTGTAAATACATATACATACATACTGTAAGTATGATTCAACTTCTGTTCAGTCTGATCTTGACTGAGATGGCATTGATCCTGATCTTCGTCTTCAAAACACCTCTGCGGAAGCTCGTGATCATTGGATTGGACAAGCTTAAGCGTGGCCGGGCACCGATCGTTGTGAAGGCCGTCGGATCGACGATATTCGTAGTGATGATGTCGAGTGTGTACAGCTTCATGCAGATCCGTGGCCGCCGGAACGGAGATGATGCCGGAGATGGAGGAGAGCTTACTCCCACTGATCAGATTCTTGCCGCAAGACGCCTTCTTGAAGCTTCTCTCATGGGTCGGTACCAATTTCATTCATTCAATTTTGTTAATTTGGGGATTTAGGGTAACAAATGCTACAAGATTGTTTAAAAGTAATAAGCTTTTGCTAATTAGTTTAAGCTGATGCTTGAGATTTATTTTTTTATTAAAGGAACTTACTTAGGGGAGATCAACCAGTCTCGGTTCGTTTTGACTTACGAGCTTGACCTTGGTCGTGTAATTTGTTTTTTAAGCTCGGCTCGGCTCATTTCTTTTTTTTTTATTAATAAACTTGTATAAGTTTTTATCATTTTTTAAATGTTTTGAGAAAACCTTAATCGAGCCTAAGCTCAGCTCGAGCTCGAGCTCGTCTGTGCAACATGAAATTAATACATGCAAGTTCACTAAGCTTGATGAGCCTAAACGAGTTTCCCATACAAGGCTCGAGCTCGGGCTGGATAACTGATGAGCTTTATTTGAGGTTCAGGCTCGGCTTGTTTCGAGCTTTTTATTGATGCGAGTTCGAGTAGTTCGCGAGCAGCTATGCTGGATTGCGCTCCTAATTACTTATGTTTCAAAATGTATTCTAAGTTTATAAAAAAGATGTTTTTGGCCACGGGAATAGGTTTGGCTTTGGCCAATGGTTTTTACATAAAGTTTCATATGACACTTTATTTATATGATGGTTTGTGTATGGATTGGATCTGAATTGTGACAACAGGGGGAGGCTAGTGGGATCAATTCACAGTTCCAAATCAGTTATGGTTGAGGGTTCGTTTGTAGCATAAATATAAATACACTTGGATGTGATCAATGCTCATTTTGATGCTTAATTTTTTAATTTTTCTTAAGTTTATATCTTTTGAATATGACCATTGATGCTCGCCTGAAATCTTGCAGGATTCTCTTTGTTTCTTGCACTAATGATAGACAGACTGCACCATTACATCCGAGAGCTCCGTATAAGAAGAAAAAACATGGAAGCCATCAAGAAACAAAGCCGGATAATTGAAAATGGCAGTAAAAGTCAAGATGAAGTCAAAGCATTAGAGAGTGAAGTAACTGCTCTAAAGGAAAAGGTTACACATCTGAAGTCAGAACTGGAGGAAAAGACGAAAGAAGCAAGCGAAGCAGAAGCTAATGCAAGCGCATTGAAGAAGCAGTCTGAAGGGTTCCTTCTGGAGTATGACCGTTTGGCTGAGGAGAACCAGAACCTTAGAGCTCAATTGCAGTCAAGATAGTGGAAGCTAGCAAGTCTACCTTGTGATTCTGTTACCTAATCTAATATACCTATCGAGTTATCTTTTGTTTTTGGTATTTGGATTTTCATGCATCTTGTTTGGTCTTGTGATTTGTGGGGGGTAGAAAGTAGTTATAGGTTATTGGGGAAAATACCATCTGGTTTGTACAAGGAATGATTTTGATACTTCACATACAAATGGAAGTTTACATTGATCCCTTCTTATTGGTATGCTGTTTTTTTATTTTATTTTATTTTGGTATGAAAGATAAAGGTAATACCGTCTGGCCAGAGTGCGAGTGCTTGCATATGTTGTTTACTAAAACGTATGTAGTTTATCTATTCAGAAGCAATCTTGTCTTGGATGAAATCAAGCCTGTCAAAACGGGTGGGCAGGTTGTGTTAACAGGTTCTGGTCAAATTGAGTTATGACCAAAATTTGTTCCCCTTGATACGGGCTGTTTTAATAACGAAAAAAAGTATCAAAATGAGTTCACTCGCTATGCCAGTTTAGAGTTGTCGGTGACAGTTGTGACATTAGTGATTGTGGTACTCATTTTGATATCAGTCTCTTGAATCTTGATTTATATATTTTTGTCCCTTAAATAAACTTAATTTTTTGGGTGGGTTTCTAGCAATGGTCTTATAGATTAAGGTTAGGAAGAGAAGAAATTAAAAGAGTATTAGTAAAATTTTCACATAAATAAATTCTTGAACTAAAGTTATGTAAAGAAACATAGAAGTGGGCTTCCAATTGGGCTACATGCAATGGCCTGTTGAATCCTTGAAACTTAATATATGGCACAACTCGCAAAAACGATCAAATCCTCAATGGTTCAGTTGTAGTCGTAGTAGTGATCAAATATGTTACATTATATGCATTCATGATCAGTAAGTAATGAAACGAACACATATGATATGTTATCGGTTACATCCTGTATTAATATAGTAACATGTTAACTCAGCCTAAACCGGTCAAATCATATTAAGGTTTCACTTATTCAATCACTCATCCCATGTATCCCGTTAACCCTTACTTTTATGATACATGACAACATTTGATTGGTTGTTGATTTGATTTAATTTAATTTTTCTTTGTTCTTTTTTTTTCTAACATATAGTTTCACATATTTAAACCTTTTGTTAAAAAAAAATATATAAAGACACATTCTTTATTAGCCTTTTCCTTTCCTCTTTTTAAGATTTGATAAAAAAAACATTAAAATGAAGTTTTTAAAAGAAATGTATTTGTGTAATATGGGTTTCTATGTTTTTTTATTTTTGGTTTAAACTTATAAATAGTTTATTAGGTTCGCAATAAAATAATTCTTTTAGCTAGTATTTCTAGTATTTTCTATAAAATAAAAAATAATTATAAATTATATTTATTTACTTAAAAACGGGCTTGGTTGGTTAATAATTAAGCGCAAAAACATGAGTTGGGTTATGTTGTGTTGTGTTGATGTGGTGGTCTTAGGACACATCTTTATAATGCTTATAATAGTAACTAATTTTATTGTAACAAGTTTGTGTGTTGATAACTTCTACTTAGAACCAGGGAAGAAAAACCCAAGCCACCACTGAAACGACTCCAAACCATAGAAGTCTCATACACGTTGCTATTCAAGTTTGACATTTGCAGCTTTTATAGAACATGAGTAGACATGACATGTGAAACTATTGAATATAAAACAAACAAACAAAGCTCATTGGTAAGTATAACGCTACATGACATGTGGGTGAGGTCTAATGTAATGGTTGGAAATGGTGCTGAGGCTGATATTGTTGCGATACTAGAAGAGCTTGGTCGAATCGCCTGAGCCAAAAGATTCGGGTTCATGAAACCATCTGCACTCGACATTGAACCCGAGAGCAGCATGCTGGCTGCGGCAGCTGTGGTGTTCGCCATTGCTACGGCTGCGGGTGGGAGAGGATGGCTGTGAGTCCCTTCATATGGGGTTACCAATATTGTCTGATCATCAGCCCATCTTTGAACTTGTTTCCGAACCGGACATCCCACAGCCATTGTGCAACGATAGTATGCGCGTGGACACGGGTTCCCTTTCGCCATTTTTTGCCCGTATTTTCGCCATTGACATCCATCACTAATCTGCATGTACACAAATCATTAACAAAAATATATATCAAGTATCTAGCTAACCTAAGTTTTAAAATATCAATTAGTATTATTATTATTACCATTGATGCTTCTGAACGCGCTCGAACTGAAACACGAACTTTACGCATGGTTGCTTCGTTAGTCTGCTCAGTGTTTTCGGGGACAGCCAGTTTGGGAACTTTATTAGACATATTCCATACATCTGAATCCGGGGTATCCTCTCGGCCATTATTAGTCTTATTATCAGCATTCTTTGACAAGTCGACGGTGTTTCAAGCAGAAGCGGATATGGTCTTTTCTTCTGAGCTGGAAGAATGATCATGATGAGCTAATTCCTTGAACTGTCTAGCTGGTAATTGTGGTTGAGAAAGATGATGATCATTTCTCAAGGTGTGTTCTTGTTGTTGCATTAGAGTCACAAGTTCCATTTGTAACGCGTTGTAATTGTTGCTAACATGTAAATACATCTCTTTAAGCTTTTGGTTCTCAGAATTCATTCTTTGTAATTCATTTTGCATTTTTGCCAGCTGAAAATATTAACATAAGTTAAAGCATATATAATTAAGCTAAACCTAACAACATATGTTTAACAAAGTAACAATAATAAAAGTTCAAAGCATAATAAACATCGTATTTAATTAGAACATAGAGTTTGAATTTATTCAAAAATATTTTGTAGACAGTAGGTTCGTAAGAAATTACAATAAATTCTTGGTAAAAGACTATATATAAGCTACTAACTATTGAAATATCTTTTAAATAAATTTGTTTATACATTCATTTGCACGTACATGATATATAATATGCATGATATGTTTACCTTATTAGTAGTTGGATTCTCTTCCTCGGCTGATAAGATCCCATCAACCATCGATGATCGATCATGTGTAACCAGATTCAAACCCGTCTATTAAACAAAAATAATTATACAAATCAGTAAATTAATAGTAACTTACATAGACATAATGGTATTAATTAATTCTAATAATGTGTAAAATAGTTACTAACGTACGTTAATATCAAGATGATCATTAATCTCCTTCTTGACAGCGACCTTGTTGGAAAAAAGATCCATCTCAGCGAGAACCTTGCGGTGATTATCCGGAGAATTAGAACTAGCAGGCACCTTACCGTCTAGCACCATCGCGAAGGGGTTCCACCTCGTGGTCTGGTTGAGTAACACCAGTGGTTCAGAAGTTTCTAACGTTGGTCCCAAGCCCATAATTCTTAAGAGTCTAGCTAGGAGAAAATTAGATTGTGTAATAGGTAGATAGAGATTTCAAGAGTCTTCTAAAGTTGGAAGCAATTAGGGTATTTATAAATAAAAACAAAAGAGCCGTAAGGACTAAAGGTTTGACTTTATTTTTTAAGTTATTTATTTTGTTACGTGTGTGAATGTAAAGTGTGTGCTTGTGAACTCAGATTTGGCCAAAAGTGCGTAAGGTCGTGCGTCATATTTGTCCACGTGGCAGTGTGGGTTTCAGATGGAAGTTTCGTCTGCAAGACGAAGTTTGACTCTATCCAACTTCGCTTTGCTTCTAGTTTGTAAACAACGTTTAAGGCCGGTTTAGAATTGGTTTTTATTCATTATCCAAATCTTTAATAAAAGAATTCTCTTAAACTATTTTTTAATATAAATGTAACTACTTGTTGTATACGTTACTTATACATAGTCATCTTTGAGATTTCAAGTCCCAAAACGAATATAAAAAGTAACTCTTTGTTTCAAAAATCGACAATAATTCCAATATTTGTTTATAACTAGAGTTTTTGAATAATTTTTAGGCTCTTTACATAAACTCAAGCTTATAATTTATTAATTTTCATGCCTTGTCAGAAACATGCTCTAGATGTCGGATGAACCCAGCAAGGGGTCAAAGCCGGGCTTGTACTTATATAACATTACAAAATAACATTCAATTCATAATATTTGTTAATGTATATGTCCTGTGTTTATACATATTAACGTATATGTCCTATAGTGCCAATTTGATGTATTAGCTATTATATATTGTATAATTATAATGTTAGTTGTATGATACATTTATTTTTATACATATTTATCAAAATAATAATAACTATAATTTTAAGCTTCCAAATCTTGTAGTAAATATATAAGATTAGAGAGAGACAAAAAAAAAAAACATGGGAGCTGTTAAACATATTGGAACATCACTAGTTGGTTAAAAAAATATTGACATTTATATTAATTATTAATAGTGTAAATATTTTACTTTCAAACTATGTTGTCACTAATTAAAAAAAATGAAAATGGGTTATTTTAATTAGTGATAAGTGAGGGGTCGGAATCGGTCTACTAATGTCTCCCGGGCGGTGCGGCGTTTCGCACGTGAACAAGAAATTCAAGTGTGATTAAAATAGCATTTAATTAATGTCTCTGACGGCTGAAAGCTGGTTGAAAATGTGGATTGGATCGGACCCATCTTCTGACTGGAAAAGTTATTCCATCGTATATACATATACCATGGATTATATGTGTACAACTTATATTCAAATTTAAACATACTTAGATAATGTTAATAATTAATAATGTAAGTAATGTATACTATTATACTAGTATATTCTAGTTAGTTTTAAATCTTCAACAATTAATAAGAATTAATTAAAATATTTTTATGAATATAATGTAATGATTTTTGTTTCTAAAAATTATTATTATATATCTTTCAAATTTCACATCATCATGTACCGGTATAAAGAAAAGCAAAAGAAGTTCTTTTCTTCTTTGCTAAGTTTCGGAATCCTATATGTTTTAACCTTTTAATTTTTTCAAAATAAAAAAAAATATGTTATAAATGAAATTGGTTATTATTTCTTGATCGCCTCTTCAGAATAAAAAAAATGAACAAGTAATGTTTAAATTTCGTTTATGTATATAACATATGTATGTGTACTATTGTGTAGGTTGTATCTACGTGTAGCTTATGTTACCTATACATCTAAAGTAAAATCTTTCACCTGTCAATTCAATGAATGCATTACCTATCGATGATCTTGAATCGGATCAATATCATGAATAACAATATCTGAGCTATTAAATTAATTCGTCGTCGAGAATTGAATAGTATAACATACGAACATCTTTTATCCATACTAAATCCAAAATGGGATTCCCTGACCAATCAAAAACCCTTTTACTTTATTTATCCTTCTTTTCTTTATTTTCTATAACCTACCTTCCTTAGGTCTTCCTTATAGAACCATCAAACGAACTCTAACCACCCGCCCCAACTACAAAAACCCAACAAACAATACAAGCGAAGTGGAAAAAGAGAGGAATTAGGTTCTAAATTTTAATGATCTAAATTTCTTTGGAAAACAAATAAGTATGAGAAAGATGAGTCGCGGGAGAAAAGATGGAATATTCTATCAACTTCACTATTTTAGTTATTTTTTAGTTTAGGGTTTGTTCTTTCTTCGACAGAATCCTGAAAAAAAGAAGGGAAACCCCTTCGGAATTCAATTATGCTCTCTGTCCCTTCTTTCACAGAAAATCGAGAGGCGAATTGATGTACTTATTGGATCCGTCGGGACTGACGGGGCTCGAACCCGCAACGTCCGCCTTGACAGGGCGGTGCTCTTGCCTATTGAACTACAATCCCAGGGAAATAAGAAGAGATCTAGCAGAAATTTCGGATTCTTTTTTATTCTCTCGTATCAGGTATTTTTTCGTATCAGGTATTTTTTAAGAACAAGAGGGTTCTACCATCTGATAGTAGATTGACAAATTGTTGGGCCGAGCTGGATTTGAACCAGCGTAGACATATTGTCAACGAATTTACAGTCCGTCCCCATTAACCACTCGGGCATCGACCCAACGCCTAATTCATTTTAGACGTTCCATAATCAACTTCCTTTCGTCTCCCAGGCAGATTTGACAAATACATATCACTTTATATAAAATACAAAGTCCCACTGAGTAGACTATTAGAAGGACTTGACAAAGATGGATCACTTAATAGAAAATCCCACTCCTATAGTCTTGAGTATTGGTATACCCCTAGAGGGACTTGAACCCTCGTTTTCTCCGTGAAAGAGAGAGGTCGTAACCACTGGACCATAGGGGCCTTTGGCCACCTTACCTTAATATAACTCAGACCTTTTGGAGATGTGAATCAAACCGAAAAACTCGTTAACTATTGTGGAGGTTAATGGTAATCAAATCAAACTTTACCATTCAATTACAACCTTGAAACTTGATTTCATTGGTCTTTCTCGTCTTTATATCTCTCATTCACAAAGGGTTCTGCGTTGGATCCAAGATCCTTTACTATCCAGTGGATTCAAGGTGCTTTACCAAAATAGTATTTGACCACTTAAATTATATTGCGCCCTATGTCATACTGTCAATTGACGACAGGACAGGAGGGCAATAAAAGAATAGAGAAGACGGAAATATGGATTAGGTATATCCGCGCGTGTTAATGTTAAGTTAATAAATACAACATTCATATAGTTTTCTGGTATTCAATATTATATTCAAGTAAATTAGAATTTCAATACCGTTATACATTATATTATACATTATAATATAAGAAACTGAATCAGTTTTGATATTTGATATTCTAAAAAAAATCCCAAAGCAGAGTAAGCCTAAATGGTAGAATTCTTTTTCT